>NC_092506.1:38751329-39053601 GCF_047511675.1 Marmota flaviventris | reverse complement strand
AAATAATTTTCACAATAGGTAGGAAAGAAAATTTGCATTCATATAATCCAATCCTTGTGATAATGTTATTATTGTCTTATTATTTTGATACATCTATTTTGGCTATTTAATTTATAAATTATATTGCCTTATACTTACATATTACAAAATAGAATTGACATTTTAATCATATTATTATTTAACTATAAAAGATTAGACACATGATATAAACATTAAAGTGTATACTTTTAAAATATCATTTAAATTATTTTGCTTTTATTTAATATATTTTAAGCCCCCCATCAACAAAAATTTTCCTATTTTTGGCTAATTTTCTGTTTTTATGTCATCATTAGTAGCTATGTTTTCTAATATTGCTGTGATAATTAGAGTAATACTTCTAAGCTAATTCCAACAGTAATTAGGGGTTAAAGTTCTTGTGGTTTGCAGGATTCACAACATGCAATGTCTATTGGCATTTTAATTTGCATTCTGTTATCTATTTTTGAATTTTAGCATTACTTTTAATAACACTATTGTGTGGTGAGCCGTTCCTATAGACCGTGGCTGCCATTAGAAGATGGCGCCGGCTTCCACTGTGGCCTGTGATAAACAACTCCTTTTTTGGAGAGTTGGCACGTAATCCTTTATCACCCTATGAGAAAGCCCCACTTGGCAGCTTTGCATTGGGGCTTGAGATGCTTTATTAAGGCTGGGAGGGGCATCCGAAAGGGAGAAGAAGAAATATCAGGGACCTGAATAAACTGCTGAAAGAAGATTCCTGAGTTGCGTCTTCCTTGCGGGCAAGGGGTCGCGACAAGTGGTGCCAAAACCCGGGAATCAGAACTTTCAACAGTCAGGGGTGGTGCACCGGTTAGTCCCAGGTAAGTGGGATCCGCGATCAAAGCGGGGTTAGTCCCTAGTAAGTGGGATCCGCGACCAAAGCGGGGCAGCTCTTCTGAAAATACAGAGAGAGCCTTACATTTTATTGCAGCTGCACTGTGTACTTTCGCTTTTACTTTCGCTTTTGTTTTCTGTGTTTCTTTTGTTGTGTCATTTCGCTTTTGTTTTTTGTGCTTCTTTTGTTGTTGTGTCATGGGTGCCGCATCTTCAAGTCCGCTTCTCCTGGCCCTAGATGGCCTGTTACATTCCAAGGGCCTGGAAGTGAAACATAGTACTTTACAGAGATTTTTACAGGAGATAGATATCGCTGCACCGTGGTTTGCATTTTCGGGCAGCCTTACTGTACCTAGTTGGGATAAATTAGGCAAAGATCTTGACTTTGCTTCTGAGCAGGGCATATTAGAGGGTGGGGTGATACCCCTTTGGAAAATGGTCCTTAGTTGCCTTACAGATGGTAAATGCCAAGAAGCTGTGAGTGAGGGTCAGGCCGTTCTTGAACAACTACTTGAGGAAAAATCTGAAGGATCACATAGTGAAGTGGCAGAGAGTATCAAAAGTAACAGTAGTGAGAAGGCAAAAGAGCCTGAAGATAAAAATAGGAGAAGGCTCTATCCAGACTTGACCGAATTCAAAACATCTGAGGACACAAGCAGCTCAGAGTGTTCTGAGGACCTTGATATATTGTTGCAACAACTACGCAAGATAAAAGTAAAAAAGAAGAAAAGGGAGACACAAGGCATGCAAGCCTACTGCAAGAAGGGGGAGGGATCTAATATCGGTCAACAAAACTCTGAGGAGGAGGAGGTAGAATATCTAGAAAAAGATATGGTGCCGGCTGTCCCACCCCCGTATGTGGGGGGGAGCCAAGGTTCCGGGAGATCTTTTCATGCGCAAGTTTGGAGGACAGTTAATACAGATATGGGACTTGCGTACCCGGTGTTTCAGGACAATAATAGGGGAAGATATCATGAGCCTTTAGACTTTAAGATAGTTAAAACCTTGGCAGAATCCGTCCGCACTTATGGCATAGATGCCGCTTTCACTCTCACTCAGGTGGAGGGACTTACTAGATTTTGTATGACTCCCTCAGATTGGGCTAGTCTAGTCCGCACTTGTGTTTCCCCAGGGAAATATTAGGAGTCCAAAGTTGGCTGTTTAATGTTTCTGGCATTACCCAAGACTCGGAGCGAGGTAGGAGGCTTAAAATTTTTGCAAATAATTCACAATTATCTAATGCTACATTACCCTCCGCAGCAGTCTGTCTCCAATCTCCGTTCCTGTTTCTTTTGGCTAATGTTACATTACAGGGGATGCTTAATTGTTCTAGTGTTACCTGTCTCTTATCTGAGTGTTGGAATGGTTCTTGGACTGTAGCAGTGGTTATGAAAATTCCAACTTTTGTCCCAATCCCAGTCACTGCGGACCCAGATAAATTCCCCATTGTTGAGCTACTTAGAGTCCGCAGGGATTTTGGAATTACGGCAGCTATAATGACAGCTGTGGCAGTGTCTGCTGCTGCAGCGGTTACGGCCGGAGTGGCCATGGCCAGTCAAGTACAAACTGCTACCACCATTAATCAAGTTGTTCAACAAACTTCCACCATACTTGAATCCCAAAATACAATTAATCAACATATTTTGTCAGGGATTTTAGCTGCCAACCAAAGAATAGATTTACTCCAAGCTCAGGTAGAAGAATTGGCTGACTTGGTGCTTTTGGGTTGTGTTGACCAACGTGCACATTTATGCATAACCTCTGTCAGATTTAATGATTCCAGGAATGCCTCCCGCATCATTGGTGAATATTTGGCCGGAAATTGGTCCATGGCAGCGGAAGACATGATCCAGTCTCAACTAACCCAGATAGCTGTCTTGAACAGTACCCGTGTCGATCCCGTGACTTTGGGTCGATTCACCGATTGGATATCTTCTGCTTTTTCCTTCTTCAAAGAGTGGGTGGGGGTAGGCATTTTTGGTGCAATGTGTTGCTTCGGTGTTGTACTTTGTTTGTGGCTTCTCTGTTGCCTTAAAGCTCGCCATGCGCAAGAGAAAGCTATGATTGTACAGGCTCTTGCGGCCTTAGAAAATGGCATTTCTCCACAAATCTGGCTTGCACATCTTAAACAGTGATTTCTGGGCATGGCCATTGCACCCCAAGTTAGTTTCACATTGCACTGGGATTGGCGTGCCCTCTTTCCTATGCTTTCTCAGTACTGAATAGCCCTTGCACTCTGCAGGTCTTGTTACCATTGCACGCAGATGGGTTTCAGGACTGGTCTTTCTTCTCGGCTACAGACTCTTTACCTTCCTCTGGGGCTTAGGGATTGTGTTGCCAACTTAAATTTTGTCATCATTACCAGGCTACCTGTGTTATCCTACTTCTCACCGTCGTCACGATGCAGGATGCGAGGCAAGGCACTGCACTTGAGTGATCCCTCAACGGACCTCAAGGAAAGCATGTCCTATTGCATGTGGGTTTGACGTCCACGCCCCGCCCTACGAAAAAAGGCGTTGGCTGATATGGGATCAGGTCTGGGGAAGGCGCCTCCTTAGGACTGAACCATACATTGCAGCCACTTCTGCACAGTGGGATAGGACCTCTACTTTCGCCTGCATTGTTTTATAAAACAGAAGGGGGAACTGTGGTGAGCCGTTCCTATAGACCGTGGCTGCCATTAGAAGATGGCGCCGGCTTCCACTGTGGCCTGTGATAAACAACTCCTTTTTTGGAGAGTTGGCACGTAATCCTTTATCACCCTATGAGAAAGCTCCACGTGGCAGCTTTGCATTGGGGCTTGAGATGCTTTATTAAGGCTGGGAGGGGCATCCGAAAGGGAGAAGAAGAAATATCAGGGACCTGAATAAACTGCTGAAAGAAGATTCCTGAGTTGCGTCTTCCTTGCGGGCAAGGGGTCGCGACACTATTGCTAACTTCACTTATCTTTTCTTTGAATGGTCTTCCCACATTCTTTTTCCATTTTTAAATGAGTTATTGTGCTTTTTCTTGCTAATATTTATATTTTCTCCATACAATTGTGAATAAACTTTTTCTGCCTACATTACTAATTTTCCAGGCTTATTGTTTATATTTTGATATTGTTTAATTTTAACCACAAAGGTACATAATACTTTATAATTATATCAGCCTATCTTTTCTTCTATATCATCAATATATTTCTTATGTTAATAAACAATATAAATCTGAGAAAGTCCTTCTATTTGGCTTGGATGTTTTTATTTATTCATTCTGAGTTCACAAATTGTTATAGAAGAATTAATATTTGACATGCATTTAAAGAAATGATCAAGTATTCAACAATGGATGAAAGACACCCCAGAAAAAAAAAGAAAATTTTAATAAAATTTTGAAACATGAAAAATATATTCATCCCATACTTCCGTGCCTGTGTTCAAATAACTAATTTAACGTTTCTCAAAGAGTCTGTTCAAGTAGTATTAACTAAAGACTATCTTTCCTATTGCTCCAGGTGGGACTAAAATCATTTATACACTTTGGACTGCTAAAATGAGCGAATACTTATCTATTCACACAGCATATTATGTTTTAGTATTCTGTACTCATATTCTTACTGTTTAGTAAGTTATTCAGCCATAACAGTACAGTACATAGAGGACAGGGCAATGAAGGGCAGTAATTTATGGGGGAAATATCAGACTTATGCATTCATTAAGAAAAATCTTTGAATTATAAAACTGAAACCACAAGAAGACTTATGCATCTGGGAATGGGGGCCAGAATGACAAGCCTTCCCTAAGCCACTTATAATCCTAATCCCTTAAGGGAACTACTGTTTCCAGACCATGCAATCAGTGTTTCTTGTGACTGAGTTGCCAAAACCCTCCATTATCTCCAAACCTATACCCTTGTCATGACCTCGCTGACCACCCTGGCGACCAAGATATGAAAACACTCTGAAGAAAGTTTGCTGAGGGCTGTCTAAAAGGTTATAAAACTGATAATGGGTATATGAGAAGTTAAGGCAAAAACAAGAGGATTCAAAATCCTTTAAAAATCCCCAACTTTATCAGGCGCATTTTGACTTCCCATAGGCAACCCTTTCAGTCTATCCTGAACACTCCATCTTTCTAACAAATTCCTGCCAATGCTCTGTGTGACTCACTTGGATTTCATCTTGCAAGATTGCAAGAGCTGGTGGTCACAGTCCGGGGTCACTTCAGTTCCTGAGTTGAGCTCCCTCTGCAACACTCCCACCAGCAGTACTACCCCCAATGACTCTCTTCCCACTGGACTGCTGCTCCTTGAAAAGCGGAGATATCATCCTCCTTTTCTTCCATCAAACACACATAAGTAGTCAATGTGTGATTTTTCAACCAAATTCCTAGCATAGTTATAGAATTTAGACTGGTTTAATCACAGTGTAAATAAATACATGGAAGAACAGACTTTAAACATGGAATGGACCTATGTTACTAAATGTCTTGTCTTCCATTCTAAGCGATTTAGGTTTGATCTCACAGAAAATTTGAAGACTCAGATGTTGAATACATAAAGGCTTAGCATAATTCAATATACTTTTCCAAAAGTAGCTCTTATCATAATGAGTCCTGGAAGACTGTGAGATAAAGAAACTGGAAATTGATCTAATTTATCCTTATTGTACCATTTCCCACCTTATGCATAAGCCTTATGTATTATAATGCAGGTTCTTAGATATATGACAGTCACCTTAGTGGCCATGGAACACAATTAGCTTTGTCTTTTAACTTTGATAACTCCAAAACTTCTGATATTGACTTAAATATCAATACATCAAGCAACTGAACCTTTATATACTCTACACCAAATAATTTTTCCATTTTGGGCTTTCACAATGATTTGTTCTTTGTAAAAGAACAAATCTTTGTGAAATATTTAATACAGCAATTGTTATTTACTCTTTCTCTGTTGCTGTTTATTATTAATTATTTCTGTTTATTTATATTTGGACATAATTATATATTTTATACATAGAGTGTCTATAGATAAGCAGATAAATAGATGATACTATAAAATAGTATCTGAAAATCATATTATTGAATTCATGAACGGAAAGATAAAAATGCACCTTGAAAGAAGTACTTTCAAATTGCTACAACATAATTATTGTATATAATTAACAGATATGAGTAATTTTCTGCAAAATTGATTATTGATATACAGAATGGTCTGTCGTTTTGCTAGAAAACAAAAGCAAAAATTACATGAAGTAACCAAAGAGAGAGAAAATTTATGGAAGTTTTAGAAGATTTTAGAATTTATCTTCTTTACAGACATAAGTGCTGTCTGTCATTGGGAGCTTTTAGAGTGTGAAATGTGTCTGGTAAAAAGACCTCTCACTGGTTTTGATGGATTCAAAAACATTTTGGGAGTGCAGATTCATGTTTCAACATCCCTGGTGACCTTTTATTGCCAGAAATAAACAATCCAAAAGATCTGATGAATCCCTGATTTGTGAAGAACCATAGAAAAGGATAGCAAAGACTTTACAAAAAGTCTGATCAGCAGGGAGGACTTGTCTATAAACAAATCTGCATTTCTTTCTAGGATGTTATACATCCAATTTTTGGTCAGAGGTTGATGACTTCTCTTTTCCTGGGATTGCAATGAAAATATTGTAAATCTACATAAAAGCGCCAAACTGAATTTAATGTCAGTTATAAAGTTCCTGGTGGGAATGGTGGCACACCCCTGTAATCCCAGTGATCAGGAGGCTGAGGCAGGAGGATTTTAAGTTTCAGGCCTGTCTTACCAAGGCCTTTCAGGCCTGTCTTAGCAAGGCCCTAAGTGATTTAGAAACACGCTGTCTCAAAATTTAAAAAATAAATAAATAAGAAAGACTTGGGATGTAATGCAACAATAAAGCATCCCTTGGTTCAATCTCCAGTACTGAAAAACAATAAAAATAAACAAACAAATATATACCTTGATGTGTGTGTGTGTGTGCACACACATGTGTATACACTCTAGGTTGCTAACAATTATATATATACACATATACATATATATATAAACACACACACATTCACATAGTCATAATAATTTCTAGCATTTTCAGTTAATTAGTAGACTTACACAGTGGGCATAAGGTAAACAATTTGTGTCTTGAATATTCTATTGTACTTCTTCATTCAAGAATAATGTTGACCAGCTTTTTTTTTTTTTTTAACCTTTTTTAAGCTTCAAAAGTGTTCAAGGTGTAGAGACTCAGATTCCCAAGTTACAATGATTTCATGAAAGTGGGAACTCAAACAGCATCATAAGAAGCCACACTGCAAAGCTTTGGCTTTCACACATAATGCATTATTTGAGCAGCAGAGCAGGGCATACCTGCTATAATCATCCTTTGAAACTTAATACATTCATATTACCTACCTCCCATATTGACAGCTTTTCATCCTTATCTATATAAAGAAACAGACTTTCAGAAAAACAGATGCATCTTTGATCAACATGTAAAACACAAAGGACATGATTTCAATAAAGCTCAAAAAAGAGTCTGTACTTTACATCACTTCTTATAGCCTTTCTGTCTTCTTTCCTCAGAATGAAAGTTGCAAGTCCTGAAATGGTGTTGTCCATTAAAAAAATTCAAGTACAAATATTTTATGATGCTTTTTAAAGTAATCTCTTTTATCTTTAGTATGCCCTAATGCTTCTAAGTACGTACACATACATGGTCTCATTTTTATTCCAATCCTGATTTAAAATAAAACAAAACTAAAACACACAAAATAAAAACTACGTCCTTTTGTAAGACAACAGACAGATGAGAATGGAGGTAACTTGAGGTTAAGAGAGTAATTCCATAAAATGGGCCCACTGTGCTGACCTGCCAGCTACCTGCTTTCTTTGCCCCAAAGCAACCTACCTGCATCCCCACCTGGCCTAGGCAGGCCTGAAGGTCAGGCAGACCATGAAAATAATGAATGATGGTGGGGGAAGAGAGGATGAGAACTGGTTATCAAACAGATAAACACAGAGGTTATTAAACAGAGAACAATGGGTTGTTAACCTCTGGGATTCTGCCCCTGGGCACTCAGGGTTGCTAACAATTAACCTCTGAATATCTGCTCTTGGTCACCTATATGAGGAAGAAAGAGATCACAATAATTTAAGATAGGAGTTCTGGGATCTATGAAAGAGCAAGGCAGGCTGGTTGTGGTGGCACATGCCTATAAGCCTAGTGGCTCAGGAAGCTGAGGATTGCAAGTTCAAAGCCAGCCTCAGTGAAAGCAAGGTACCAAGCAACTCAATGAGACCCTGCCTCTGAAATAAAATACAAAATAAGGCTGGGGATGAGGTTCAATGATTGAGTGCCCCCAAATTCAATATCTGATACCCCACAAAAAAAAAAAAAGAAAAGAAAAAAGAAAAAAGGGAGACACTCAGCTCTGGGGCAACTTCTCTTTGGAGAAGTCTGTCTCTATGACTTTCTTAAATAAAAATTGCTTTCTATGCTTGCCTTGGGTTTTCTCTGGTGTTTAGTCTTCAACACTAAGGAACAAGGACCTGTTCCTGATCTTCAAAACCAATATCACTTTAACTCCATTTTTTAAAAAAAAATTTTATTATTTTATTTTATTTTATTTTCACAGTACCAGAAATTAAACCCAAGGGTGCTCTACTACTTTACTACACTCCTGGCCCTTTTTATGGTCTTATTTTAAGATAGACTCTTGCTAATTTGTCAGGGCTGGCCTTGGAATTGTGATCCTTTTGCCTCCTCAAATTGTGATCCTTTTGCTCTCCAGAGTTGCTGGGATTCCAGATGTATGCCAGCTTGCCTGGCTTCTTATTTCATTTTTAAACATAAGAAAACCGAGACTCCAAGAGTTTACATAATTGGCTCCAGAGAATACATAAAGAATCAAATATAGACCCAGGACCCAGGACCCAGGACCCAGTCCCTGATGTGGTATCCTGGAAAGAATTTTAGTGCAAGGCAGCATTATCTAAAAATCAACTGGAAGGAATATGAAAATCCAATAGAATGAAAGGACAAAATATTTATTAGCTATCACAAAAGATAGTATCAAAAGGACCAATAATCACATGAAAAGGTACATAATATCATCCTTTAATTATTGGGAAAATGTGAAGTAATATCACACAAAGACAGCCCTCTTCACCCACCAGAGCATCTAAAGATAAAAAAAGACTAAAACTACTAAGTGTTGACAGGGACATCCATTGAGGAGAACATTCATTAAATTCATTAATCTTAGTTACAACTCTAACTATTTGCCCCCCATAACCCTAAAATTCCAATTCAGAATGCATGTTCAACTATGATCAGGCAGCTTGAAAAAATCAGGTAATAGTTGTCAAATGGCCCTACTGGCCCCACAGTCACATGAACAAAAACTTTGTATTCATGCACAACAATGTGCTTCATAAAAACTAACTTAATAAAAATTGATTAGATTCACAGAAATAATGTTGAGAAAAATAGAGACTACAGTGTACCTGCTCTGTGATTTCAACCTGAAGCATAGAAGGACTCTATTCTTAGGATATATTTGAAAGCAAACATATAGATGCCTGGAAATGTTTTACATGCTGATGTGGATGGTAGTTACACAGATGTTTACAAATATAAAACTATAGTGAGCAATGCACTTAAGATTGGTTCACTTTTATGTATGTAACTACATCAAGAATTATAATACATGTATTGATGATAGCTAAAAATCAACAATATATTTTACAACAGCTACTAACATTGATTTTCTGCATAAATCAAAAACAGGAAAGAAACTAGTAAAAAAATCACACTTAATGAAAAACGAACCTCTACCTCAGAGCAAAGCCTGTCCAAGGAAGGGACATCACCTTTGTCCTTGGAAAGACCCACAGAGCACTCCTAGGCACATTCCCACCCTGCTAACTTGTTTATCTACAAATAACAGGAGAGATCTGCTGCGCCAGGTGTCCCTGACTTAGTCAGGCTAGGTGGGGATCCATAGCAACCCCCTAGTAGCCACCAATCAGCATGAGACAGGGAAATACCTGGGATGCCAGATGACCCTCCCAATAATTTATGGTGGTTGATAAGGTGTTGGGAAACCATGTAGTTCAGCAAGAAAACCCCTCTTGGCTTAAACCAATCAGTTGAAATGAATCTCCCTCTTGTAGTAACCAATCACCCCTACCCAACTTATTCCCACCAGTGAATGTGCTAATCATGTTTTAGAGTTGTTATTTGATTTTCCCGCGGTGTGTGATGATTTGCTAAGAGATGCTATGATGTATGTCGGGGGTCCCTGCCTTCTCCAAAAAATGTATAAAACTGCTGCAAACCCTGGGCTCGGGGCCTCTCAGCGTCATCAGTTGCTGTGTATGTGTGCGCGCCCGGAGGACAGAGCTAGCTCGCAATAAACACCTCTTTGCTGTTTACATGGATCTTGGTCTCTGGTGGTCTTTTGGGGGTCCCGAATTCAAGCATAACATTAACATGATAGGTAAAAAAATAAATAAATAAAAGTAGAATATTATAACTTATACACTTAGAGAAATAATTTATATCCACATAAACTTGTGAGAAATTACCAGTGTAACTAACAGGAAAATCCAAGGTGACCATGTTTCATTTTTAATAAGGAAAACATTAAAAAAAAAAATGAACACAATGCAAGAAAGTGAAATTGATTACTCAGATATTTGTGATAAAGAAAATATTGTTTTTATTTATTTTATTTTTTTCTTGTTTGTTTGTTTTTTGTTTTAGTTAAAAGTTAAAGCTGATGGGCATGGTGGCAAACACCTGTAATCCCAGCAGGCTGAGGCAGGAAGATCGAAAAGTTCAAAGCCAGCCTCAACAAAAGTGGGGTCCTAAACAACTCAGTGAGACCCTGTCTGTAAATGAAATATAAAATAGGGCTGGGGATGTGGCTCAGTGCCTGAGTGAGCTCAATCCTGGTGCCCCAAATTAAAATAATAATAATAATAATAATAATAATAATAATAATAATAATAATAATAAAATAATAACAACAACAATAATGCCAAATTTACAAATTTTGGATTATCATGTTTTCTGGAAAGGTAAAATCCAAATAAAGAGGAATAATTTAACAGGAAAAAAGGGGAAATAATACAAAAATATTAATACCTTTTGAGTATGCTATTTTACTCCTAATGTCTAATACAAAATTTGACATATATAAGCTCACACTTGTCTAGTGAAGACAGAGGTTTCCCAGCACTGATTTTGTATAAAGAGAAAGCTCCCTACTTTGCCATTTTATATAATGAGAAAAACACTCCCATCAAACCATGCAATTGCAAATACTGGGCACTGTAAAATAAAGGCCCTGAGGCATAGTAAGATTCCAGAGATAAAATCAACTTACAGTGAAAGAATATGAGACTTCTTTCTCAGGTATGTGTGGTGGAGACATCAGCTATTTCTCCCTCCCATTGCCACAGCCAAGTGCCACCATCCATGACATCCTAGCAACTGCTGCCAGGCATGGGTAGTGAGCCATTCTTCTGGGTTTTCATGGCTAGCTGCAGCACAGTCATCAGTACACAATAAATCACAGTGTTAACAAGGTAATGAGTGGGAAATTAGGTCCATGGTGGGAGCAATTTCCCATGTTGTCCTCAAATTTCAAAAGTTTATTCTGCCAGCTTTGGAATGGATGATTTCATTAAAATAAAACAATTACAATTATGGGAAACAAACAGCATTGACAGTATTTCTAAACAAAAGAACAGTCCTGAAATCCACATGAATGCCATGCTTCAGAGCATTCTTGGGGTGACATAACTATGAAGGGCTTCAAGAGCAAGAAAATTTTCCAATAATAATTTCTAAAAATACATTGAATTATCTCCACACAGATTACCAGTGCTCAGTAGTTTGACCATTTAAAAATATAGGGTTCAAATTAAATAATGGGTGCCAGGTTGAAATATTTAATTTTTTTTAAATAAATAAATTCTAGGCTGGAAAAAAAAAAACGATTTTATAAACTTAAAAGGAATATCAATTTCAAGACGATCAAGATTAATACTCTTTATTTTTAAGATAATGGGGAAGAGATATTGATCAATATATGTGACACTGGTTCCTTCATCTTCTGATTATAGCCTTCATTGCTCTGAGGCTTAGTTTTTAAAAGAAGATGTTTTGTTTTGTTTTTTTCTCTCTCTTCTCCCTTCTCCCCTTCCATAACAAGATTAGGGAGACAATATTATCTTTTTCTTCCCCTAGTTAATTGCCTCTGAACACACCCACTACAGGAAGGAGATGCCTGCTGAGGAAGTGAATATCTCTCAAATTAACAAGTGAATCCTAACAAGCTGTCAGGGCACTCTGATACCTGAGCACACCTGAAATGTAAACCTTGAATAATTTCTTTAAACCCCTACTCTCCACACCCCACACCTCCACCCCATGGAGAATCATAGCCTTTGAGACAGGATTTCCCTGTGTTTGTCCTTTGTTAGCAAAGCAATAAATCTTCTTTTTTTCTTTTTCTCAAAACCATGTCCCCATTATTAAATTGATATTATTGGGACAAGGACCAAGCTTTTGGTTACATACAGATTACACAATTAATTTCCTTCTAAATTCTCTCTCTCACAAAGAAACCAATTTGGGGAACAGGATACCTGATGTTTCTTCTGCCAAGTAAATCATAGATTCTTTTGTAAAGAATAATGCAATTAATGCCAATAAAAGAGCTAAGAAAAAACTTCTGATAAAGGAAAGGTAATGACAGAACACAAATGCATGTTCAAAAAATGTGTTTGTCTTAATAATGATACGGCCATTTATCAGTGATGAGTTCAGCTTCCTCACATTAGAGGAGCACACCAAGGCAAGCATATAAATCAGGGTTTTTTTAAAAGGGGATAACATAGACTTCTCCCAGGAGAGAGAAGGGACCAAAGCTGGTATTCTGATATCCCAAGAAGTGAGAGCATTTTGCCTTTTTATCTCCTGCTCTCTTCCCCTTGTCTTTCTTCTTCCTGCATGCATGACTAGGCCCAGGAGATGCTCTGGTGGGGTGGCCAAAAGGTGAGAAGCAGAAAAGCTGGAGAGGTCAAGCAGGAATGGGGCACAGGGTGCATTAATTAACAACTTTTACAACTCCCTGTAGGGAGGGACAACCCCTGAGACAGTTTACCTTATTGACAGGTTAGAGCAGGACAAATTATCTTGCTAAGAGTGGAGAAAGGGCTCTGAAGTCATTAGCATTTCAATTCCTCAGGGGCATTCTCCAACTTCCTAGATGCAAATTGGCCTCAGTTTCTTTTTGGACTGATTTATGCATCTATACTGACTGCCTGTCTTTAATTCTGGCTTCAATAACAGAATGGAAGAGATTGCCTACAAAGGTTTCTCAGAAAGAAAGGTCACCAAAGCCCCCAAACCCTTAATCCAAGTACTGGTCATCTGTCCAAGATAGTTCACATCTGTATCTTGGTGGAAGTGTAGCGGGTAGGGGTTAGGCTGGTTGTTTGACATTAGCTTGGATGTGAGGTGTCTCCCAAAAGCTCACATGTGAAAACAATGCAAGAAGGCTTGGAGGAAAAATAATTGAATTGTAAGAAACTTAATCAATGAGTGATTTAATCCCCTGATAGGGATTAACTGAGTGGTAAATGTAGTGGTAGATGGGGCTGGAGGAGGTGGGAATCAGAGCTTGGTTTGGGTATATATTTGTATCTGGTGACTGGAGTCTCTCTCTGCTGGCTAATCACCACTTGAGATGCTTCCCTCTGCCACACTCCTCTTCCATGATGTTCTGCTCCACCTGGAGCCCTGAGGAATAGAGACTGCTGCCTATGGTTTAAGACCTCTGAAACTATGAGCCCTTAAATAAAATTTTCCTCTTTTAAAATTATTCTGGTCAGGTCCTTTAGTCACAGCAGTGAAAAAGCTGACTAAAACAGTTTTGGGAAAAAAAGTGTCTAATATTTGGGAAAACTGACGTATTCTTCTTTTTAAAGGAAAAATACTAAGTAAACTTTTCCCTGACATAAGTAGGTAGCATAAGTCATAGAAAGATGAAACCTGATTTTAATCTGAAAGTGAGAACAAATAGAAACTTTATGTATTGTGTTATAACTTGTAAGCATATTGTTCCTTACTTTCAAGTACAGAAATTGTCTATGAAGACTATACCTCAGATGTTCAGCACAGGTAAGTGAGTTGGATTTTTTTCCTCTAAAGAATGAAGACTTATTTACAGAAGAATTGACAATAATGGGACAGGTCTAGGTGACTCAGCTTCTAGCACAAAAAAGGAAAATGTGGAAGAAAGAGTGACCATCATCTGCTCAGCCAACAAACCTTGTTTTGGAGAGCTACTTTTTAAACTTTGATGTTATCTGGGGAAATCGTGTTTTTGAATGATGACTCTGTCCCCTTGGCTTTTGTGTTCAAAATCTCATTCTGGCTGTGCAGTTAAAACATCTGTGCCCTTTGTTTTCAATCAACAATGAAGAATTCATTTGGGCTTAACACAAAGCCTAGCAACTCCTTCAGTTTTCTTTTCAAAGATGGGGAGATGGATACACATTGTACTCAGCCACAGTATTCAATGTTTTTGACCTTCATTGAATAAGTCTGTAGGGGTGAATAAAGTTTATTGTGATTCAAAGTCCATCCTTTGAATGGCAATCTTTCTCTTCCACATTCACAGGAAATTTTCTAAATAATAACACAATTCTCTTGCGAAAAACTCACAAAACCCTTCTGAAATATTTTGTCTATAAAAATACATCTTAGGTCCAATTATGACCCAGTTATTTTATCTTTCTTCCAATTAATGTATAAATACTTAGAAAAAATAATTTTTAAAAAAGGTGCCCCAGGAACAAAAAATAAAAGAGACCACTGAGATGAGTAAAAATGAATGGTAGAATTTGTATATAGATGATTTTAAATGTTGCTTTGAAAGAACTAAAGGCAGTTGAACAAAGCAAACTTGGATAATTTTTCTGCCCTCATATACTGAACAGAAAACTGACACCTATGCACAAAAGATTGGTCACATTCTTTTATTCATTTATTCATCCATCTAAAAAATATTTATTATAATTTTATTATGAATCTGAGATTTATTGAACAAAGTATTAGAGATAAATGTCGGGAGCCACTCTGGACAGGAGATATATACACACTATTAAGTCCTAAGTAAAGAGGTACTGAACTGGTATTGCACTCATTGCAATGTGTTTGGTCCTTACCTCCACCGAGATAAGAGAGGTGCAGCTCTAGGAGTCACAGGATGGGGTTAGATCACACCCACTTGTAACCCTACCCCTTGCATCATTTGAATGGCTTCTCCCCAGTAAAACCCCAGGCTCCAGGCGTGCTCTCTCTCTTGCCTGCCTTGCCCCCTTGTAGAAACTACAGCTGAGGAGCAGTCACTGAACCCAAAGAAGAGTTACTTTCTGTGTCTGTATTTTTATTTAGTCAGCCCAAATTCACTTGGAGTGACCCTGACAGGTTTAGTTGTGTGTTGCAACACATAAATCCAACTAGTATGATCTCTAAACTTTTGGAATTTAATCTAAATAAAAAACATGGACATTATATAAATAATTTCTCAATAGTAATACTATCAATACAACTGTAACTGGGTGATTCAGGTCAAAGCATTTTCAATCAGGCTATGATGCACTGAGACAAAGTCTTCATGGTTGGTGCTGATTTAACAGTATATGTTGGAGAACCTATTAGGGTAATTGTCCTGTGTCCACCACAGATCCATGATGATGTCAGTCCATTCACTTACTATGCACTTGTACATTGAATGTTCAGATCTCTTCTTCTTCCTTCCTTTATTTATTTATTTGTTTATTTATTTATTTGTTTTTTAGAACTTCTGATTGAAAAAATGAAGAACTGCCTCAAAAGTAGAGAGCCTGGTATTTTAATACACACTTGTGTTCCCAGGTACTTGGAAGGCTTAGGCAGTTGATTGAGTCATTCTGTTCAAGACCAGCCTGGGCAACAAAATGAGACTGCAAATTAAAAAAAAAAAAAAAAAAAAAAAAAAAAAAAAAAAAAAAAAATATATATATATATATATATATATATATATATACATACATACACACACACACATTTATACTCAAGAACAAGAGTCAAATTTTATGCTTTGTGGTTAGCACAATTCTAGTAATTTAATGATATTCTTAAAAATCAGATATCAGTATCAGCTGGGTGTGATGGTGCACGTCTATAATCCCAGTGGCTCAGGAGGCTGAGGCAAGAGGATCTTAAGTTCAAAGCCAGCCTCAGCAAGAATGAGGTGCTAAGCAACTAACTGAGAACCTGTCTCTAAATAAAATACAAAAATATGGCTGGGATGTGGCTTAGTGGTTGAATACACCTAAGTTTAATCACCAGTACCAAAAACAAAAACAAAATCAGATATCAATGGCTTCTTCCACAGAACTCTATTGATGTAATAAGGTGATATTTCAGTATTAAGTGTGTTCAATTCAATTCTTATTATGATGAGAGTGAGAAATTTATAAAAAATTAAAATTACATTAAGCACTTAAATGCATAATAATAATTCCAAGTCCATACCTTTACCTGCAACTCTCCTCCACCACATTCAAAGAAAATTCCCCCAAGTAATTACAAAATTGTAAAAACCCATAAAGTCCTCCTGAAATATTTTATCTATAAAATGCATCCTACATTAAATTGTGTCCCAGTTACTTTATCTATCTTTCTTCCACATAATGTATTATTTCCTTAGAAAATAATAAAAAATATGCACCAAGAAATAAAAGTAAAAGGGAACAACTGAAGTGAAAAAAAAATGAATGGACAGTTGGAAAAATTAGTAAAGCATAAAATAATAGCTTCTGGGGGCTGGGGATGTGGCTCAAGCTGTAGCATGCTCACCTGGCATGCGAAAGTCACTGGGTTCGATCCTCAGCACCACATAAAAATAAAATAAAGATGTTGTGTCCACTGAAAACTAAAAAAATAAATATTAAAAAATTCTCTCTCTCTCTCAATAATAATAATAATAATAATAACTTCTGATTTAAAAGTGATATTCTACAAGTGGCAGAATTATTGCCAAGGGGAACATTTCTAGGTCATGATGAAATCACACATAGAAGATAGAACACATTTATATATGGAACTGTGTTATTCAGGAATCCAAACTTTATCTATAGAAACCCCTACTAGAAAATCCTCATATGCAAGTGATAAGATTTTTGCGATTTTCAACAAGCATGTTTTAACAATTGCTTAAAATTGCCTGAAGCCTATAACTGCTAGAGCAGGAAATCTGAGCTAAGACTGAACTGTTCTTTATCTTATTCACAAGAAACCATAGAGAGAAGAAATGTGTTACATTTACCAGTGACTTTTTTTTTTAAGTACAGCAATGTTTGCTAGTGGTTCTCTTTAAAGTGTTCATAATACAAAGAGGTTTATTTTATTGTTTGAATAAAAAGGCAACCAGAAATAAGACTGAAAGCAATAGTGTATTTAAAAAAGATAAGACGTCCTAATTATTAGAAATCAACGTTTTCAGTATATCAGTTTCTTCATGTGTAAAGTGGAGATAAAACCAGACTTGTCTGAAGTCTTCTGTTTTTCTACTACTGTGACCCAGTCTCCTACTCCATCACTCCATGAACTTCCCTGATTGCTAGGTGCCAGATCACTTCTGCTTACCATGCATTAAATCATTAAATATTGAACAGTCCAAGAAGGTACTCACTATTTTTGTTTATATATATATATATATATATATATATATATATATATATATATATGGAGGGAGGGGAGTTGGAGAAAGGTTGTTAGGGGACAGAGCAGTGCAAATGGTTGAAACACAAAGTTAAGAAACTAATCCTATACATTGGGCCTACTGTACTCACCCCCATATGCTTTCTTTTCCAAGAAGCACTTTACCAGCAACTTGCCTGGCCTGAGTGGACAGCCTATATCACATTTATCAGCAAACTACTTGTTATCTGTAGGAGAAATGCAGGCCAGAATTGAAAGAATGATCAAGGCTTGCCATAGGAGAAAATGCCCGTTTATTGAGGCAGCTCTGCATATTTATAGAGCCAGGGATGGTCTGATGGTTGAAACAGTTTAACAGTTTAATGATTTTGGCAGCTGGCATGGGGTGCTTTCTGATTGGTGGGTAAGGATCATGTGAGTCAGCAGGTCTCACCATTGGATGGCTCTTTTCAGGAGATGGGGAGGTTAGTCTTTGGAGCTGGGGCAACTCCCAACATTCCTCCCTCTTTGTTATTAAATGAGAGTGGGTGTCAACTCATTCTGGTTGCTTCCTGCTGAGATGGGATGGTGTGGGAGAAAGAGAGGAGGGAAGTAAGGAGCCCCCACAGGAGGGCAGAGAAGACCAGTATCAATGAATGTTCCTTGCCACCACAGATCCATGATGATGTCACTCCATTTGGCATAGGTCTCAACTGGAGGTATCATCAGTAGCCAGGAGTTGGTAATTCCTGAGGAGAAGCTGGCTAAAAGCTTGATTAGGGTAAACAAAACACACAGGTTCCTCCTTAGGCCCAGAAGGCAACTGGTAAAGTGCTCTCTTATGATCACACTTATTCAGGGGTCACGATGCTCTGGACACCTAAGTTGTTTGTCAGAAGGACAACACACAACATCCCACTACCTACCAGCCAGATTCAAGCAAGTAGGGAAGTCAGGCTGGAGGGGGCCCTTAGGGTCATTTGCCTTGAATCTTCAGACATAGGGCAAAGAGAGGACCCAAGAGGGGCCAGAAATGAGGGCGAGCATTGACAAGAGTACTTAATGACAGGTGACAATCGTTGGCTCTTCTGATGAAGGTGAGGAGTGCCGGGCTTAAGCCTGGAAATATGAATCCATGGGGTAAATTGGTTGTTATGTAGTCTGAGTTTGGCCACCAAGGGAGTACACATAATTACCTGAGCAGGATTCTCCCATTTTGGTTTTAGAGGGGGCTTTTCCCCTGGTCTCGGCAATAGTAAACAAGTTGACCAGGTGTTAAAGAGGTAGGGTTTTGAGAGAGACTGAGGTCAGGAAGGAGCCAGTATTGATAGCACAAGAGTTCAGAGCATAGATGGAAGAGGAGGAGCAGGGCATAGGTTTCAGAGATGGGTACAGGTTCTGTAGGCAGTCCGGGAAGAACCAGGGGATGGCCATACATGACTTCAAAAGGTGAGAGATTAGAAGGCTTCTTTGGTAAGGCCCTAATGTGCAATAAAGCCAAGGGGAGCATCTTTACCCAATCCAGGCTTAATTCCATGGTGAGCTTGGTGAGGGTCTCAATAAGGGACCAATTGGTCCTTTCAACCTTTCTGGAAGCCTGGGGGTGGTAAGGGCAATGGAAATGCCAAGGAAGTGATAGCACATGAGCCAGTCACTGAGTTATCTGAGAGGTGAATTCTGGGCCATTGTCTGATTGGATAGAAGTGGGCATCCCGAAATGGGGGATTATGTGAGTAAGCAACAGATCAACTACCATAGAGGACCATTTGTTAGAAGTGGGAAAGGCTTGTTTTTTACTCAGGGCATGTTGATGAAATCAATCTGCCAGTCTGCAGCCAGGGTATGACTGCGGGCCTGATGAGAAGGAAAAGGTTTAGGTTTTAATGGAGTATTGGTATTGGTTCTCTGGCAGATCTGACAAGAGGAAGTGATCTGTTGTAGGAGGGTCTTATCATGTGGGGAATGTAGGAGGCCAAGCTTACAGGTGACTTGAGTTACACCCCCCAGCTGGGTGCTGAGGCGCTTAGTCACAGAAATGGGTGTGTCTTGCTACAGCCCCATGGGTGAAGCTATGCTCACCTGTTCCTTTGTAATATAACCCCTTGCCCTGTTTAGGATAGAATCTTCCATGGAAGTGCCTTGTGTGTGTCCCCTCCTCTTACTGTGCTCTTGGGTGTGGCCTACCCAGGTGTCAGTCAACCTGCTGACAGTGGACATCATGATGATAGACTCAGCCCCCTGAAACCTGACCCCTTGCCTCATTTGAATAGCTTCTCCTCAATAAAAGGGGTCAGTGCATGTGCTCTCTCTCTCTCTCTCTCTCTCTCTCTCTCTCTCTCTCTCTCTCTCTCTTCGGACCCTTAAGGTCAGAGGAGCCGTCACAGCAACGATGCTGAGAGCCATTACCAATTAGGAATGACACATCACAATTTCTTTGTCAGCCTACTCCATGTTGCTTAGAGGAAGGACTCTCCATAGTGGACCCAGGTTTTGCAGTGACTTTGCATGAAAGGTGACCTTGCTCAAGGACCAGGGCGGATCTGGGTTTAGGGTAGATCAGGGTTTAGGGTGGATCGGGATTTAGGGCGGTCCGGTTTAGGGCAGTTCCAGGTTTAAGGTGTACCCTGCTAGGAATAGGGCGTATCCTGCTGCCTCAGGCGCGCCCGCTCCTTGAGTTCCCGTTGAGTTCTCCTGGGATTCAGAGAGTATTTGGGATTCAGAGCCTGGTGGAGTGGGTGGATTTTGCCCAGAATGTGTGTGTAAAGTGCTGGTGACAGTTCGAGAATAAAGAGTTGCTGTTTGAATCTACAAGGTGTGTGGTGGCTCGTGATTTTGTGCCCAGCCAGACTATGGCACAACCCCAAAGAAAAAGGTAATTGTGTCTCTTCTGTGGTTATTTCGTGCAGCCCAGTTAGCCCAGTTTAACTAGAGTGACCCCTGAGCCTTTTAGTCACGAGAACAGAAACCCGGCAGGGGAAAGGTTGAAAAAGGAGTGAAGGAAAGTAGTGAGACTTTGTGGACTGGAATGGAATAGAAAGTGAAGAAACTGGAAGAGTTGTTGGGGATCTTTGGGCAGATCCCCGGTGGTAAGGAAGAGTAGTGGAGAGGAGGTAAAGCTCTGTAGGGCAGCTGATCGAGCCACTTGATAGGCCTTCTTATTCCCCATAGTAGTAAGTGTTGGGTGCAGAGCAGGCTGAACTGTGTTGTCTGCAGGGCAGGCTGAACAGATGTTGGCTGCAAGATAGCCCACACACTCAAACCCCCCTCTGTCTGGTCCTTTATCATCTGTTTGCGTCAAGTCTGAACATTCAACCCCACTCAAGGCTGAACACTTAACCCTCCCTTGGGCCAACAAGGCAGTTTGCACACCCAGAGGCCCCATTAGACTTGGGCTATAAAAACTCCCTCCTGCCAGGCCCCTCTCTCTCTTGCTCAATTTGTCTTTCTTGCACACGCTCTCTGTCTCGCTCTTGCTCTCTCCCTCTTCATCTCTCCTCTTCTCTCTCTCTCTCTCTCTCTCTCTCTCTCTCTCTCTCTCTCTCTCTCTCCTTCTTTCCTTCTTTCTTTTCTCTTTGTTGCATTGCTGCAATAAAGATCTTTTGGTTGCTCTGAGTGTTGTGGTCATTTTTCTTTCAGTAAGGAAGGAGTCAGTTGGTGGGCCTTGCAATGGATTATTCCCAGTTGGGAAGGCAGCCTGGAGGCTCATAGTAGGCCAGAAATAAGTGTGGAATTAATGACTGCCATCCCTCTGGTGGTCAATAGCCCTCTTTCTTCCAAATGGCTGTATGGGAGATCTGTATATAGGGAGAGGGTTTTTCCCTCTGCTAGCTCGCATGCCCTTGTGGCAGCTATGAGTTCAGCTTGTTGGTTGGTGGTATTGGGTAGGAGAGGTTTTGCCCCTATGATGGATGAGAAGGAAACGACAGCATACCCTGCTACTTTTACCCCTTCGTGTATAAAGGAGCTACCATCTGAGAACCAGATGGGTTCTGAAGAGGGCTGGGTTCCCTCAGAAATGGTGGCAGGGCAGGGTAAAATCATCTATAATACCTCCAGGCATTTGTGGATGGGATCTTGTAAGGGAGAAGATGGGAGGAGGGAGGCAGGGTTTAATGGAGAGCAGGACTTAAAAGAGAGGGAGGGATTTTTAAGGAGAAACAAGGAGGGATAGAACCCTGGAAGGAGGAAGTGGCTGTAGCCCCTTGTAAGTAAGAAAATCCTTTAGATGGTGAGGAGATGAGATGGTTAGCAGGGAGCCAAAGATAATCTTGTATGCTTCTTTCTGGAGGTCATGGGCTGCTGCTAGGGATCTGAGGCTTGGGGCCCAGCCCCTGACGGTGGGTTGAGCTGTTTGGATAGGTAGGCCACTGGTGCAAATGTGGGGCTATATTCCTGATCCAGAACACCCAGACTTTGTCCCTGTTTTTCATGTACATAGAGGGTGAAGTGTTGGGAGAGGTCGGGGAGATGCAGGGCGAGTGCCCGGAGAAGGGCCTTTTTAAGGATTGTAAAGGGCTTCCCTGCCACTGAGGGTAGGGGCTCATCTTGAGGGCCCTTGGCCAGATTATATAGTGGCCTGGTGAGGAGGAAGAAATTAATCCAGGCCCTGAAGTACCCAACCAAACCCAAGAAGGAGAGTATGTCATCTTTGGTCTTTGGTGTAGGTATAGACACAATAAGCTGTTTTCTGTCTACTGTAATGGCCTTTTTCCCTTGAGAGATAGAGAACTCTAGATATGTGAACTCTTTACATGCTATTTGAGCCTTTTGTGGAGAGGTCCGATACCCCTTTAAGGCCAAGAAAGTAGAAGAACTGTGTCATCTGTTGAGCACACTTTGGACAGGCTAGAAGAATTTGTAAAGGTTTGCAAGAGGTGCAGAGAGCAGGATGGGATCAGAGCAAGATGAAAGCCTGGACATAAGCAATCTCTACCCATTTTTAAGCTCACAGTAATTGTAGAGATCCCTTAGAATGGAGGGATCCAGTGACCCAAAAAGGGGTCATCTGCTTTGGTTGTCTAAGGATTAAGTGGGCCAGGCCTGGGTGCTATAGGGAAGAGTCTACTTGCAGAAAAGACATATTACCCATGTAAGGAGGAGGGAAGAGGATGCAGAGAAGGAGGAAACTGTTTATTGGAAAAAGGGGTGTCCCCGCTAGAGCCAAACAATCAGGAGTGCCTAAGTGGCAGGTTTGAGCTGCAGAGATTGGTCATCACCGAATCCTGACAGTGGATGAAGCTCTCATCCTGGATGGAGCCAGCCATGGGAGACCTTGGCCAAGGCTTTTCAGGACCCCTCCTGGAGAGGCTGAATACTCCCAGGGCCGGAAAGAGGGGAGAGGCAGGGCAAGAGAGAGGAAGGGTAAGTGTCTCTCTAGCGGCCAAGTCTTAAAGGTGAGAGAACTAGGACTTTAGGAATCTATCCAAGGAAGGAGTCCCTGAGGGCCACTGTAGCCTTAAAGGGGTGTTTTCTCCCCACAGGTGGGCAAAGAGATTTGCCGGATGATAATCAACATATTGCAAGAGGGTGGATTTGGATCACTGGGGGTGAAAAGATTGGAGGTCGGAGGCCAAGGTTTGTCCAAAGAGGTGTGGACTATCTCGAGATCCCTGAGGAGGAACAGTCCAGGTTAAAGGCAAATAGATATCCTTTAAATCTATGATGGAGAAGTGGGTGGCAGTGTGGGGGATCTGAGACAGCAGGGTGTATAGGTTGGGAACCAAAGGATATATGGGCCTAATGGAGGTGTTGATCAGTCATAGGTAGGACCCGTTAGCCTTTTTTACCGCTAGTATGGGAGTAAGGGGAATGAGCAGGACGGAGTTACCCCTTGCTAAGAAGGTCCTGAATAATAGGTTGTAGGCCCAGAAGAGCTTTTGTGGACCAGGGGGTATTGAGCCTGATTGCTGAAGGTGTTAGGATCTTTGAGATGAATGTTAACTGGTGGGCAGGAAATGGTGGAGGGGGTGTGGGTATCCCATACAATCGGGTCAACCAGGTTAGTATGGTATTTCATGTCAGCCTCACAAGTGGAGCAAAATGGCCTGTCTTCTGCCAAAAGGGCCAGAAAAAAAAAAAGATGAACAGGCCAATTCTGGGGGCCTGACTAAATCCAGGAGCGGATGTTGATTGTTGTACTGAATTAGAGAGAATATCTCGGCCGAGCAAAGGAACTAGACATTGGGGCAAAACTAGGAATGTCTGAGAGAATGGGAAGTTGTCTATGGAACAGAGTAATAGGGGAGTCTTTCTTGGAAAGATGGTCTTTCCTCCTACCCTGAAAATAGGAGAGGTGGATGGTACTGTTTGCCCCCAGAATTCTGTCAGGACTGAGAAGGTAGCCCTGGTGTTAAGGAGAAAGTCAACCTTGTGCCCATCCACCTGAATCCACACCCTGGGTTCCTGTCTCATTACGGCCGGGGACAAGGACCCAAGTCTCCGTCAATTGATTGTCATGCCCAGAAATTCAGAGGGTTCCCTGGCCATAGGCCTCCTATGGGATCTAGGACAGTCAGAGCCCCAATGACCTTGTTGTTGACATTTAGGGCATGGGGTACGTGGAGAGTGTGGTGCGGGGCATGCCCTGGTCCAATGTCCCTCCTTGCCACACTTGAAGCAGGCGCCCGGGGGGCGCGGGGGGTTCAGTGATGGGCAGTGACCCGAGGAAGCACCCTGTAGGGCCTGGTTGAGCATCTGAAATTTCTCAGTCTGGGGGGTGGCAGGGCCTTGTTCGAGCTTTTTTAGTTTGGCCCGGATATTGGGGTAGCTCTGCGAGAGGAAATATGTCATAAGGACATGATGGCCATCTGGGGTTTCGGGATCTAGGTTAGTGCTGAAGGGCTTTCATAAGCCGATCCAGAAATTCCAATGGGGTCTCTTGTAATTTTTGGAAATTGACAGCCTTACGTGCTGCTTTTTTGAGACTGGCAATAATACATGTGGAGAATCGGTCCCTACTCTGTATGCCAGCTTGTGTTTTATAATAGCAGTTGGGAGTTTGATCTGGGGCAGCAAGTGGCCCCGGAGGGTGATTGGGATTAACTCGGTGAGTTTCATCTGCATGGGCTCTGGCAAGTTCCCAGACTCTGGTACATTCCTCAAGAAGGAGAGTATTAGCCAATAACATATAAGTGAGGCTATAAACTTGGAGGACCCATTGAAACTCTCTTCTGTGGTGAATGAGCCCAACCTTCGCTTGAATTGCATGAGGTCATTCATAGAGAATGGGACATGTACACAGATAATGTCCTCAGGTCTAGCAACCTCTCTTAAGGGGGCCATGGTTTGTGGGACTAGGGAGCGAGATCTAGTATGGGGGGATTAAAGGTGTCAGCCTAGTCAGGGGGAACACCTGAGGGGCTTGACGGAGCCGATGTGGGAGGTCGGTAGGGAGGGGGTTCATCTGCCAAATAGGTCAGGGTGAGAACGAAGAAGAGAAAAAGCCTCAACATAGGGGATCTCCTTCCACTTTTTTGAGCACTCGCAGAAATTAAACAGATCTCTGAGAATTGTGGGATCCAGGGATCCTCCTAGGGGCCATTGACTTTGATTGTAAGGGTTAGTCTGCAGGGAGGGAAGAAGAGGCCCCCATCAGTCAGGAGAGGGACAAGGGTGGTTAAGTGAGAGAGAGAGATAGAGAGAAGTGCCTGTTCTTCCACCCCTTAATACCTCCTGCTCACGAACCAGGTTCCAGAGAGTCCACCATGACCGTGAAGGTCATGGTGGGGTGCATTCTCTCCTCTAGATTGGGCATCAGAGGTTTTCTGGATGATCATGGTCAAAGCCCCTGCGAAGCCCGTCTGAAGTTGGATACCCTGTAGGGGAACTCACCTACTGAAGAGCCAGTGTTGTGTGAGTAGCAGCGCTTGAAAGAGTGGTCGAGGACGGCAAGCCTTGAGAGAGGGGGCCCTTGAGCAGACAGGAATTCCCTTCCTGGGTTTCGGCACCAATGAAAGAATGAACAAGGCTTGCCATTGGAGAAAATGCCCATTTATTGAGGCAGCTCTGCATATTTATAGATCCGGGGATGGTCTGATGGTTGAAACAGTTTAATAGTTTAATGGTTTTGGCAGCTGGCATGGGGTGCTTTCTGATTGGTGGGTAAGGATCATGTGAGTCAGCAAGGCTCACCATTGGACGGCTCTTCTTGGGGGATGGGAGGTAAGTCTTTGGAGCTGGGGTGACTCCCAATAAGAATTAATGTTGATAATAGAAACCCAAATTACCCTGAAGGGGGGAGACTTTTGTGATCATTTTCATAAATCAGATCCCAAAACACTGGGAGATAGGAATAATTCCTCCTAATCATACTATCTGTAGGAATTTGTGATTTAGAATCCAACCAGTCACCATAGGCCAAGAGTTGTCATGGAAGTGGGGACTTAAAAGTCTAATATAATTTGGTCATCAGTTAAAAATCAAGAGGTGCACCTGGGTTGGACTTGCTGGAAACTTATCTGGGATCCTCCAGTAAAACTGGAGAGCAGGAGAGGCATTATATCCCTTTCTTCTCTTAGAAGATCCACTCTCTCCATTGAGTGTGACCCATTTCATTTCCCTTTTACTATTCTTTCAATATACTCAGTCCTGTTTCTCTGAGTGACATGTCTGAAATCTTTCTGACTTTATTGCAAAAATTGAGGTTTGAAGGCAGTTGGGGAGGTCTTCACATTGCTTCAGTTTCTCAGAAGACCCCAGCACTCTAACGTTAAGAAGCCCACAATTTACCCATCTATACTTGCACTTTCTGGATAGAGAGTGATAATGTTAAGTAACTTCCTGTAGCACAGGTCCTTTGAAATTTCTACACCAAAATTTTACTTCTGCTTTTTTCCTAAGTAATACATTGTTACATTTCAAGTTTCAGTCTGCATATTATCTCCTCCAGTAATTCTCCTATGTTTGTCTGACTTCCATCTGAATAAGAAGCCACTGGTACGTGATGCTACTGACTTCAGTAATAATAGCATTCATGACACTGACTTTTAATGACATTTTACCTCTGTCTTTTCTACTTACTTGGGATCCTTGAGGGAGACATAATATGTACTCAATAAATATTTACTGAATTTATACATGAAATGTGAAGGTATCATAAGATGAATTTTTTAAAACTGATTTGAAAGCTAGAAGAAACAAGTGAGTACCACAGGTTATTACTCCACTTCATGATAATAAATGAATCCTATGACATGAGGGAATAAGTATATTGTCAATTTTCCTTGAATATTCTTGGATACTTCTGAGAACAAGATATTTTATCTTGCCATTGTGAATCCAAACAATGGATTAGCTATCACCTTCTTCTAAAAGACAAATGTAATTGATCTGGGCTATTCTGTCATTCTTTGAAATCTCCTGATGACATGATGTATTTGCTATGAAAATTTCTTCAAATGTTATCTATTTTATATATTATCACTATTTAGTTATGTTTTCATATTAAATATATTAAAATTAAGACTCATCTGTAATATTCTTGCTTTCATTATAATCAAAAAGGTAAATTCTTCTTCTTCTTAATTTGTTCAATTATTCCTAAGCAAGTCAGGATAAGAAACCAATATTTTCTGACAAAAAAGCTAATAATATTATACTTTGATTAGACAGTACTGATTTTCATGTAGTTCTACCCTCTTTAAAAATGACATAACTTTATTCACTTTTCCAATTTTGAAAATACTATGTAGTGAACATAAATCAGTGTTTGCCTTATTTTGAACCACTTTCTTCATCTTTTTGTTTTTATTTTGCTATTTTCTTTTATATAGAAAAATATTTTCCAAGGTACCCTCATGTCATAGGGGAAATCCGCGTTCTCTGCCCAAATCCACGTTCTCTGCCCAAATTCACCTCCACTGGGCTTCTATCTCTCAAAAAATACTCTGAATCCCATGAGAACTCAAGGGGAACTCAGGCAGCAGGATACGCCCTATTCCCAGCAGGAATAATCTTAAACCTTAAACCTGGAACCTAAACTGGGAACGCCCTAAACACGATTATCTTAAACTGGGAACACCCTAATCCGCCTTGGTCCTTGAGCAAGGTCACCTACATTCAATGTCACTGCAACATGGGGTACGCTGGCAAGGAAATTGTCATACCTACTTGGCTAATGGCTCCCAGCATCTCCCCCCTTCTGATTAATTAAACAACAAGCACTGTGGCTTAAGGACCGTGCCTGGTAGGTTGTCCAATTCAACATATGGTTCTTACCCGTCATCGGAAAACTGACCTTTAGGCGTCAGCCTCCTGTCTTAGGTTAATACCACTGCAATTGAATCATACCCGTCACTGACTACTGGTCCAGCATACAGCCATACTTGTGGATAGGTCTATGCACCAGTGGGGGGGTGAGGTTCTTTGCCTCACCTCTGTTGGCCCCCAAATTTGGCCTTGGTGCCAGTGGGGGAGTGAGGTTAATGTGGCTTAAGGACCGTGCCTGGTAGGTTGTCCAATTCAACATATGGTTCTTACCCGTCATCGGAAAACTGACCTTTGGCCTCCTGTCTTAGGTTGATACCACTGCAATTGGATCATACCCGTCACTGACTACCGGTCCAGCATATAGCCATTGGCCCCCAAATTTTAGACCATCACTAGCAGAAGGGAGGAGGATACAGAAATGCCACGACACCAAGCCAATTGACGGCTCCTTGGGAAAAATTGCATCACTGGTGACACCATCAGCAAAGATATGTCAGCACTACCACAATTAACATGGGGTGTGCTGGCAAGGAAATAAGATATGCCAGCATTACAATTCGCTGCACCAAACGATAGTTACATAGTCCAGGCAAGTTCTGCAAGCAGATCAAAGCAGATGAATCTATCAATATGTCCATTTCCTCCCAAAATCCGTTTCCTCCCAAAGTAAGTTGACTCCTTGATTGAGCATTACTTGTTGAGTTAAATTCATTGATGCATCAGTTTATACAGTTTACTGTGATAGCTATCATAGAAGCTGTAGTCTGGTTTTATCTTTGTCTTCACCGGCACTGGGATGAAGATAGGAATTCTGGCAATGATGCTAAAAAGACATTATCCTGAAAAGAATTATTAAATATAATGAAAAGGAAAGGTGAAAGTAAACAAACAGATCTGTTAACCTACTTTAAAAACAATCCTTAACAGCTGTTTACCTAATTTAAATTAAACCATTTAAATCACGTGAATAAAAAAAAATAATAATAATTCGGATCCATTTTTTCATGAGCGCTCCTCATATAAGAAATATGGACATACGCACATACAGACATACAACACAAAACACAAGAGTGTACACAAACGTACAACACATAAGAAAATAGTAAAGGCCTTGTAGCTTTACCTAGGTGAAATCTCCATTGCAATGTTTAAAAACTCCACAGTCAAAAAATAAAACTGATCAGAAAAACATTAACCTAGGTTTGTATGAGCTCAAAAAATAAAATAGAACTTTATGATGTGGGAAAAATGCAATAATAAAATAGATATTGAAAAAAGCACCCAGGTTAATCACTATCACAGATGTAAGAATGGCCAAGCTGGAGTTCTGGATATCAGCTGTTATGGATTTGAGTCGAATCATCTTCTTTTTGATCTGTAGAAATTGTTTTAGTTAATCTCTCTGGAATCCAAATTGGCTGCTGTTTTCCCTGTGGAAAAACACAAACAGACCCCCGACTCCAGACAATCACTGGGTCAGGACCTTTCCATTGTCCTGTTAGAATATCTTTCCAAAGTACTTTAGGCTTATGTACATTTTTTGGATACATATGTCTTTCCGCAGCACTAAGTCCTGATGAATCCAAATTTAAAAAGTTTAGAGTAAAAAGCGTTATTTTAAGTTTATCTTTGGGGGATATATACCCCTTTCCAATTCCCTCTTTTTGCTTTAATAAGTATGTTTTAATAGTTTGATGAGCTCTTTCAACTATGCCTTGTCCCTGTGGATTGTATGGGATTCCTGTTATATGAGTAATACCAAATGATGAGCAAAATTGTTTAAAAGAGGTAGAGGTATAGCCAGGACCATTATCAGTTTTTAACTGTTTAGGAACGCCCACAGTGGCAAAATTTTGTAAGCAATGAGCTATAACATCTTTAGTTTTTTCTCCGGCATGAAGGGAGCCCATCAAAAATCCAGAAGAAGTATCAACTGTAACGTGTAAATATTTTAATTTTCCAAATTCTGGCAAGTGTGTGACGTCCATCTGCCAAATATGGTTAGGTATCAGTCCTCTAGGATTGACTCCAAGATTAACTTGTGGTAAAAATGTCACACAATTTTGACATTGTTTTATTATATGTCTGGCTTGTTCCTTAGTTATTTTAAAACGCTTTTGTAAAGTATTAGCATTAACATGAAACCTTTTATGAAAATTTGTAGCTTCTTCAAATGTAGAGAAAATATGTATGTCATGTGTAGTTTTATCTGCTAAATCATTGCCTAAACTAAGGGCTCCAGGCAATCCTGTATGTGCCCTAATATGTCCTATGAAGAATGGATCTTTTCTGTCCCAGATTAGACTTTGTATAGTGGAAAACAAAGAGAAAACAGTAGAAGAAGGGGAAATCCTACCAGCATCTTCAAGAGATACTATAGCATTAACTACATACTGACTATCAGAAAATAAATTAAATACAGAATCTTTAAACAGCAAAAAGCTTGTAAAACTGCATTTAGCTCTACCTTTTGAGCTGATTGTTTGGGTACTAAAAATGTAAAAGTTTGATCAGGGGTAACTACTGCTGCTGTACCATTATTTGACCCATCAGTGAATATATTTGGAGCATTCATGATAGGTGTTTTTCTTGTCATTTTAGGAAAAACTACAGGATGCTTAGACCAAAAAGACAACAAAGGATTAGATGGTAAATGATTATCAAATGAAACATTAGATTTACACATGATTATTGCCCAAGTATTTAACTCATTAGCTAACTCATGAATTTGATCCATAGTATATGGAGTAATAATTTTATTGGGAGAAATTCCAAACACTCCCTTCGCTGCTTTTATTCCTTTGAGTATTAATTGTCCTACAGCCTCAGGATATCTAGTAAGAATAGTGTTAGGAGAATAAGATAAATGTATCCACAATAATGGACCTTCTTGCCAAAATACTCCTGTAGGAATATTTTTTGTTGGTAGTACAATAAATAATAAAGGCAAACTTATATCAATTCTATCCAAATGTATATTTTCCATATATGTTTCAATAATTTTTAATGCCTTTCTTGCTTTAGGAGTTAACATGCGGGGTGAATTTGGATCTGATGGACCTTTTAGAATATCAAATAAAGGTCCCAACTCTCCTGTTGGTATACCTAGATAAGGCCTTATCCAATTTATGTCTCCCAATGACTTTTGAAAGTCGTTAAGTGATTTGAGTTGATCTACTCGTATTTGAATTTTTGGTGGACGGACCATGGTTGAGGATAATAGAACTCCTAAATAATTAATTGGAAAATTTAATTGTACTTTATCTATTGCTATCTCTAGATTATAATTTTTTAATAAGTTTGTAAGTGTGGCATAACATTCCAGCAATATGTTTTTATCTTTATGTGCCAATAATACATCATCCATATAGTGAAATATTTGTAGTTCAGGATTTTGATTTCTAAGTGGCTGGATTGCTTTGTTAACATATATTTGACACATAGTTGGACTGTTAGCCATCCCTTGAGGGAGTACTTTCCATTCATATCTCTGATCAGGACCTTCATGATTTAATGCAGGGATAGTAAATGCAAAACGTGGACTATCCTCGGGATGAATTGGAATTGAAAAAAAACAATCTTTAATATCTATAGCTAAAACATGCCAGGTTTTTGGCAAAGCAGACAATTGAAGAATCCCTGATTGAGTAGGTCCCATAATAACCATCTCATTATTAATGGCTCTTAAATCTTGCAATAATCTCCATTTACCAGATTTCTTTTTGATGACAAAAATGGGAGTATTATGGGGAGATATGGAAGGTTGTATATGTCCTTCCGCTAATTGTTGTTTGACCAGATCATGGGCTACTTGTGTCTTTTCTTTAGTCAGGGGCCACTGAGGAACCCACACTGGTCTTTCTGATTTCCAAGTAATTTTGATTGTCTCAGTGGCCCTTTCTGAAAATCCAACCCATGTCTGTCTGTTCGTTGATCTATTTGTACTGGTGCTGCTATACCTTGCCCTTGTTTTCCTAATCTTTTTTCTTTCCTAAAGCCTTGTCTAGCCCTAGTAGTGGGCGCATTAGGATTGATGTTATTTGTTAACATCAAACCTAATTGATCTAGGACATCTCGTCCCCATAAATTTATAGGAAGATGATCCAATACATATGGCTGTATAGTTCCTTCACATCCTTCAGGATCCTTCCAATCTAATATCATAGAACTTCTATGGGCATTAGTCGCCACTCCAAGGCCTCGAAGCGTTTGAGTGGCTTGTTGTAATGGCCAATGTTTTGGCCATTCTTGACGAGATATGATGCTAAGGTCAGCTCCTGTGTCCAGTAACTCATTAAACTCATGACCTTGAATATTTAGTTTTAGCATTGGGCGAGAATCTAAATTTAAAGACAACATAGCCCAATCTACACCTGTGGAGCCTAATTCCCTGGAACCTCTTTCTACACTGTGACTAGGAAATTTATTATGTAGGCTGGGTATTATTAACAACTGTGCTATTCTATCTCCAGGTGAAATTACTGATATACCTCTTGGAGAACTAGCTATAATTTTTATTTCACCTACATAATCAGGATCAATTACCCCAGGACTTATCATAAGTCCTTTTAATGTAGATGAACTACGTCCCAGTAATAAGCCTACTGTTCCTTGGGGAAGAGTTCCTTTTACTCCTGTGGGAATGATTTGAACTCCCATCTCTGGAGTTAATACTGCTCTTGCAGAGGTGCAGATGTCCAACCCTGCGCTCCCTCGGGTTTGTCTGATGAGGGATTTAATGGACAATGTGTCCTGGGCACTAGCCTGATGATGTTGCTGGGTTCCTCCACTGCCCCGTAGATTTGTGGTTGTGGGCCCCGGGGCATTGGGCCCCCCTGTCCGTTTTTTGGCAATGGAGCCTGATGCCTTTCTCCACGATATCGTGGATAAATACCTGGTCTTTGTCCGTTTTTTGATAAGGGAGTACCTTCTATGGTGGTTTGAGAATGGCATTCATTAGCCCAATGTCTCCCTCTATGGCATCGTGGGCAAATACCCGGTATTCTATTCCTTTGATACCTACGTTTGTTAAACCCTCCTCCTATGGGGCAATTCCTTTTAAAATGTCCTGTTTGTTCACAATCATAGCATGTTTTTGGCCTGGCATCTAAAGCCTGTTGTACTGCAGCTGCCAAGACTTGCCCTTGTTCATTAATATCTCTACATAATTTAATATATGTGTTTAAATCTTCATGTCTCCATGGTCTAATAACCTCTCTGCAGCAACGATTTGCTTGGTCATAAGCCAGTTGTTTTATTAATGGCATTGCTTGTTCTGTGTCCCCCAAAATTTTGGCAGCCGTTTGAATTAGCCTATCTACAAAGTCAGCATAAGGTTCATTAGCTCTCTGTATTACCTTAGATAGCTGACCTTGTAAATCTCCATGTCCTTGTAAAGTCTTCCATGCCCTAACTGCGTCTGCAGCAATTTGTGCATATATAGCAGGATCATATTCAATTTGTTGCCGTTGACCCTCATAAGGTCCTTTTCCTAACAACATATCTAGGTTTCTTTGAGGGTAACCGGCTGCTGCATTTCGCCTAGCTGTCTCCGCGCAAAATTCCTCATTGGCAACCTTCCATAACAAATATTGTCCTCCATTTAGTACAGATTTACACATGCTAGCCCAATCTGCTGGCGTCATGTCCAAGTTAGTAATGGACTCAACCATGCTTACCGTGAAGGGAGCTTGGGGACCATAGGTTGTTACAGCCTCCTTTAACTGCTTCACTGTTTTAAAATCTAAAGCACGGTGAATTCGCTGCCCTCCTGCCTGTTCAAGTACAGGGCATGCTAATCTTTGAGGTCCTGTCTCAGGATCCCATTTATCAACTACAGGGTTTGAGGGCCACTCAGCTGTCTCCATCGGTGGGGCTGTTGGTTGAATTACGCCCTCTTGTGATAAAACGGAGTTACTAACAGCCTCCTGTTGTGGCCTTTTTCCTAACAACCCCTTTTCCTTTAAATTTTCTTCCTCTGTCTGACTAGCTCGAGAGACCTTCTCTTTTGCTTGATCTAAAATGTCTTTCTCCATGGTCTGAACCTCTAACAATTTACTTAACATCTTTTCGGTTTGTTTTTTACTAATTTCTAATCTACTATAAAGATAACGCAACCCAATAAGATAACACAAAACAAAACCGAAACTGAATGAAACAAAAACAGAATAAAAAATCGTTGTATCAATTTTCTCTTCCTCAGGGCTGACAAACTTCAAACCTTTAGCCAACCATTTTTTCCCAGTTTGCCTGAGAAATTTCTAGGGATAGGCAGCTTGAAACAAAAAAAAATAAATCACAACAGGAACACATTGTTTTTTGAATTGATCACCCATTCTCTCGCCTTCCCTCAGGGGCAAGCAATTTCACTTACCTCCAAGTTTCAGATGTTCCCTGCACGGGACGCCAAATGCCACAGTCTGGCTGGGCACACAATCACGAGCCACCACACAGCTTGTAGATTCAAACAGCAACTCTTTATTCCCGAACTCACACCAGCCGTCTACAATCACGTTCTGGGGAAATCCACGTTCTCTGCCCAAATCCACCTCCACTGGGCTTCTATCTCCAAAATATACTGTCTGAATCCCGTGAGAACTCAAGGGGAACTCAGGCAGCAGGATTCGCCCTATTCCCAGCAGGAATAATCTTAAACTTTAAACCTGGAACCTAAACCGGGAACGCCCTAATCCACCTTGGTCCTTGAACAAGGTCACCTACATTCAATGTCACTGCAACATGGGGTACGCTGGCAAGGAAATTGTCATACCTACTTGGCTAATGGCTCCCAGCAATCACTGATGTATAGGAATGTGTTTGATTTATGGGTGTTGATTTTATATCCTGATATTTTGCTGAATTTTTTAATTAATTCTAGAAATTTTCTTTTGGAGTTTTTTTTTTTTTTTTTTTTTTTTTTTGATATTCTAAACATAAAATCATGTTGTTTGCAAATAGTGATAGTATGAGCTCTTTTTTTCCCTATTTGTATCTCTTTAATATCTTTCTTCTAATTGAACTGGCTAGAGTTTCAAGAATGGTGATAGAGGGCATCCTTGTCTTTTCTAGATTTAGAGGGAATGCTTTCAATTTTTTCTGCATTTAGAATAATGTTTTCCTTGTGTTTAGCATTGATAGCTTTTGCAATGTCGAGGTATTTTCCTACTATTCTTAGTTTTTCTATTTTTTTGAACATGAAGGGGTGCTATAATTTGTCAAAGGCTATTTCTACATCTATTGAGATGATAGTATGTGTCATGAGCCATCCTTGGGCTGTGTGTGGACTGTTGGGCATAGTAGCCTCTTGTGGGAATAATTCTGGCATGGGAAACTCCCTGTGGCATCCCCACTAGGGATTGACTATGTGATGCAGGTGACCTTCCCAGTCAAGATCTGTCAAAGATACCACACAGCTGCTGAGATGGATGTGACCTGCAAAGATGTCAATCAAATAAATCACTGGAGACATTTTATCTTTTTTGTTAAATTTAATTTAATTTAATTTTTTTTATTATTAGTTGTTCAAAACATAACATAGCTCTTGATATATCATATTTCATACATTTAATTCAAGTGGATTATGAACTCCCTTTTTTCCCTGTATACAGATTGCAGAATCACATCTGTTACACATCCACGTTTTTACATACTGCCATACTAGTGTCTGTTGTATTCTGCTGCCTTTCCTATCCTCTACTATCCCTCCTCCCCTCCCCTCCCCTCTTCTCTCTCTACCCCATCTACTGTACTTCATTTCTCTCCCTTGTTTTTTTTTTTTTTTTTCATTTTCCCCTCACTTCCTCTTATATGTAATTTTGTATAATGATGAGGGTCTCCTTCCATTTCCATGCAATTTCCCTTTTCTCTCCCTTTCCCTCCCACCTCTTGTCCCTGTTTAATGTTAATCTTCTTCTCATGCTCTTCCTCCCTGCTCTGTTCTTAGTTGCTCTCCTTATATCAAAGAAGACATTTGGCATTTTTTAGGGATTGGCTAGCTTAAATTAGTATAATCTGCTCTAGTGCCATCCATTTCCCTGCAAATGCCATGATTTTGTCAGTTTTTAGTGCTGAGTAATACTCCATTGTGTATAAATGCCACCTTTTTTTTTTTTTATCCATTCATCTATTGAAGGGCATCTAGGTTGGTTCCACAGTCTAGCTATTGTGAATTGTGCTGCTATGAACATCAATGTAGCAGTATCCCTATAGTATGCTCTTTTAAGGTCTTTAGGGAATAGTCCGGAAGGGGGATATCTGGGTCAAATGGTGGTTCCATTCCCAGCTTTCCAAGGAATCTCCATACTGTTTTCCAAATTGGCTGCACCAATTTGCAGTCCCACCAGCAATTAACAAGTGTACCCTTTTCCCCACATCCTCACCAGCACTTGTTGTTGTTTGACTTCATAATGGCTGCCAATTTTACTGGAGTGAGATGGTATCTTAGGGTGGTTTTGATTTGCATTTCTCTGACTGCTAGAGATGGTGAGCATTTTTTCAAGTACTTGTTGATTGTTTGTATGACATCCTCTGAGAAGTGTCTGTTCAGGTCCTTGGCCCATTTGTTGATTGGGTTATTTGGTTTTTTATTGTTTAATTTTTTGTGTTCCGGGGCTGGGGATGTGGATCAAGCGGTAGCACGCTTGCCTGGCATGTGTGTGGCCCGGGTTTGATCCTCAGCACCACATACAAACAAAGATGTTGTGTCCACCGAAAACTAAAAATATAAATATTAAAAAAATTCTCTCTCTCTCTCTCTCTCTCTCTCTCTCTCTCTCTCTGTGTGTGTGTGTGTCTCTATCACTCTCTCTTTAAAAAAAAATTTTTTTTGAGTTCTTTGTATACTCTGGATGTTAGGGCTCTATCTGAAGTGTGAGGAGTAAAAATTTGTTCCCAGGATGTAGGCTCCCTATTTACCTTTCTTATTGTTTCTCTTGCTGAGAAAAAACTTTTTAGTTTGAGTGAGTCCCATTTGTTGATTCTTGTTTTTAACTCTTGTGCTATGGGTGTCCTATTAAGGAATTTGGAGCCCGACCCCACAGTATGTAGATCGGAGCCAACTTTTTCTTCTATCAGATGCAGAGTCTCTGTTTTGATATCAAGCTCCTTGATCCATTTTGAGTTAACTTTTGTGCATGCTGAGAGAAAGGGATTCAGGTTCATTTTGTTGCATATGGATTTCCAGTTTTCCCAGCACCATTTGTTGAAGATGCTATCTTTTCTCCATTGCATGCTTTTAGCACCTTTGTCAAATATAAGATAGTTGTAATTTTGTGGATTGGTCTCTGTGTCCTCTATTCTGTACCATTGGTCCACCTGCCTGTTTTGGTACCAGTACCATGCTGTTTTTGTTACTATTGCTCTGTAGTATAGTTTGAAGTCTGGTATCGCTATACTGCCTGATTCTCTCTTCCTGCTTAGAATTGCTTTTGCTATTCTGGGTCTTTTATTTTTCCATATGAATTTCATGATTGCTTTATCTATTTCTACAAGAAATGCTGTTGGGATTTTGATTGGCACTGCATTAAACCTATAGAGAACTTTTGGTAAAATCGCCATTTTGATGATGTTAGTTCTGCCTATCCATGAACAGGGTATATTTTCCATCTTCTAAGATCTTCTTCTATTTCTCTCTCTAGGGTTCTGTAGTTTTCATTGTATAAATCTTTCACCTCTTTTGTTAGGTTGATTCCCAAGTATTTTATTTTATTTTTTTTGAGAATATTGTGAATGGGGTGATTGTCCTCATTTCCATTTCAGAAGATTTGTCGCTGATACACAGGAATGCCTTTGATTTATGCGTGTTGATTTTATATCCTGCCACTTTGCTGAATTCATTTATTAGCTCTAGTAGTTTCTTTGTAGACCCTTTTGGGTCTGCTAGGTATAGAATCATGTCACCTGCAAATAGTGATAATTTAAGTTATTCTTTTCCTATTTTTATGCCTTTAAATTCTTTTGCCTGTCTAATTGCTCTGGCCAGTATTTCGAGAACTATATTGAATAGAAGTGGTGAGAGAGGGCATCCCTGTCTTGTTCCAGATTTTAGTGGGAATGCCTTCAGTTTTTCTCCATTTAGAATGATGCTAGCTTGAGGCTTAGCATAGATAGCTTTTACAATGTTGAGGTAAGTTCCTTTTATCCCTAGGTTTTCTAGTGTTTTGAACATAAAGGGATGCTGTACTTTGTTGAATGCTTTCTCTGTGTCTATCGAGATGATCATATGGTTCTTTTTTTTATTATTTTTTTTTTATTGGTTGTTCAAAACATTGCAAAGCTCTTGACATATCATATTTCATACATTAGATTCAAGTTGGTTATGAACTCCCAATTTTACCCCAAATACAGATTGCAGAATCACATCGGTTACATCATATGGTTCTTATCTTTAAGTCTATTAATGTGGCGAATAACATTTATTGATTTCCACATATTGAACCAGCCTTGCATCCCAGGGATGAATCCTACTTGATAATGGTGTAAAATTTTTTTTGTATGTTTTTGTATCCGATTCGCCAGAATTTTATTGAGGATTTTTGCATCTAGGTTCATTAGAGATATTGGTCTGTAGTTTTCTTTCTTTGAAGTGTCTTTGTCTGGTTTCGGGATCAGGGTGATGTTGGCCTCATAGAATGAATTTGGAACAGCTCCTTCTTTTTCTATTTCCTGAAATAACTTGAAAAGTATTGGTATTAACTCTTCTTTAAAGGTTTTGTAAAACTCCGCTGTATACCCATCCAGTCCAGGGCTTTTCTTGGTTGGTATTCTTTTGATGGCTTCCTCTATTTCCTCCTTTGTTATTGGTCTGTTTAAATTGTGTGTATCTTCCTGACTCAATCTGGGCAAATCATATGACTTAAGAAATTTATCAATATCTTCTATTTTATTGGAATATAGGGTATCAAAATAATTTCTAATGATCTTCTGTATTTCTGTAGTGTCTGTTGTGATATTGCCTTTTTTTTAGTAATTTGAGTTGTCTCTCTTCTTCATTAGCATGGCTAAGGGTCTGTCAATCTTATTTATTTTTTCGAAGAACCAACTTTTAGTTTTGTCAATTTTTTCCATGGTTTCTTTTGTTTCAATTTCATTGATTTCAGCTCTGATTTTAATTATTGGTTGCCTTCTGCTACATTTGCTGTTGTTTTGCTCTTCCTTTTCTAGGGTTTTGAGATGAAGTGTGAGCTCATTTATTTGTTGGTTTTTTTTTCTTTTTTTGAGTAATGAATTCCAGGCAATGAATTTCCCTCTTAAAACTGCTTTCATTGTGTCCCATAGATTCTGATATGTTGTGTCTGTATTTTCATTTGTCTCTAAGAATTTTTTGATTTCCTCCTTTATGTCTTCTGTAACCCATTGATCATTCAGTAACATATTGTTCATTTTACAGGTGATGCAGGATTTTTCCTTCCTTCTTTTATCATTGATTTCCAGTTTCATTCCATTATGATCAGATAAGATGTATGGTATTATCTCCACACCTTTATATTTACTAAGAGTTGCCCTATGTCATAATATATGGTCTATCTTTGAGAAGGATCCATGTGCTGCTGAGAAGAACGTATAACCACTGGATGATGGTTGATATATGCTATACATGTCAGTTAAGTCTAGGTTATTGATTGTGTTATTGAGTTCTATAGTTTCTTTATTCAACTTTTGTTTGGAGGATCTGTCCAATGGTGAGAGCGGTATGTTGAAGTCATCCATAATTATTGTGTTGTGGTCTATTTGATTCTTGAACTTGAGGAGAGTTTTTTTTTTTTTTTAATGAACATTGCAGCACCATTATTTGTTGCATACATATTGATAATTGTTATGTCTTGTTGGTGAATGGTTCCTTTTAACAGTATATAGTGTCCTTCTTTATCCCTTTTGATTAAGTTAGGTTTGAAGTTGATTTTATTCGATATGAGTATGGCCACTCCTGCTTGCTTCCAAGGACCATATGAGGCGTATGATTTTTCCCAGCCTTTCACCTTCAGCCTGTGTATGTCTTTTCCTGTCAGATGAGTCTCCTGAAGGCAGCATATTGTTGGGTCTGTTTTTTTATTCCAAGTCACTAGCCTATGTTGCTTGATTGGTGAGTTTAAGCCATTAATGTTTAGGGTTACTATTGATATATGGTTTGTACTTTCAGTCATGTTTATTTATTTATTTATTTATTTTAATTTGGCTTGTTTTTCCTCTTTGGTTATTTTTTCTCCCCGCTTTACTGAGTTACCTCCCACTGTTACTTTTGGGAGCTGTTTTTCATTTCCTCTTCTTGAAGAATTTTGCTCAAAATGCTTTGCAGTGCTGGTTTTCTGGCTGCAAATTCTTTTAACTTTTGTTTATCGTGAAATATTATAATTTCATTGTCAATCCTGAAGCTTAATTTTTCTGGATACAATACTCTTGGTTGGAATCCATTATTTTTCAGAGTTTGAAATACGTTGTTCCAGGATCTTCTCGCTTTCAACGTCTGTGATGAAAAATCAGCTGTTAACCTAATTGGTTTACCCCTGAATGTAATCTACCTCCTTTCTCTTGTAGCTTTTAATATTCTCTCCTTGTTCTGCATGTTGGATATCTTCATAATAATGTGTCTTGGAGTTGGTCTATTACGGTTTTGTATGTTTGGGGTCCTGTAGGCTTTCAGAATTTGGCAATCCATTCCATCTTTCATTTTTGGAAAGTTTTCTAAGATTATTTCATTCTACAAATTGCTCATTCCTTTGGTTTGAATCTCTACACCTTCTTCTATCCCAATGACTCTTAAGTTTTTTTTTTTTTTTTTTTTTTATGACATCCCATATCTCGTGAATGTTTTGCTTGTGGTTTCTTACCAGCATTTCTGCATTGACTATACTCTTTTTGAGTTGATAAACTTTGTCTTCATTATCTGATGTTCTGACTTTTATTTGATCTAGTCGATCTGTTATATTCTCATTTGAGTTTTTGATTTGTTTATGGTTTCCTGCATTTCTAGGATTACTTTTTGAATTTTTTTTTTTTTTTTTAAATCTCTATCTCCTGGTAGAGTTCATTTTTTGCTTCTTGAATCTGCTTATGTAATTCATTTTCAAAGTATTCTTTCATAGTTTGGACTTGCTGTCTAATGACTTCTTTAAGATTCCATTCCATCTGAGTCAGGAATTCCTTGAGTTCTTTCTCTGTCCATTTTTCTGATGCCTCTAGGTTCTCCTGCAAATTTAAGTTGTCCTGCATTGTTTGTAATCCTTTTTTCCCTTGTTTTTTCATGGTGTTCACGTTACTTTCCAACTCTGTTTAACTGCTGTGTTTCTGTTTTATCCTATAAATTTGTTTTGGTTTTGTGTATCTCTGTGGTCTCTCCTTTGTGGTGGGAGACTATGTCTAAAGATGTTGGGCTTTATTGTATTTTATAGCTGATTTATTCGATTCATAAAAGGCTTACAGATTCTGTAGGCATATAGTGATCTGTTGTTTGTTCTTAGGACTTTATGTTTAGGTTGGGTGCTATGATGGTATGAAGGTTAGTAAGTCTTGGGTTCATTGGAAGATTGCTCTACTGAAGGGGAATATTAACAGGTGAAGAGATCAGAGTATTTGGTAATAGCTAGGTACTTAGGAGCCCTATAGACAGCCTCAGAACATTCACCTATTTGCATTTAGAAAATTACACATAATGAAAGTCGTAATGCTTGGGATGAAAGTAAGGGGGGAAGGGGAAGGAAGGAGTCCTTAGAGAGAAAGAGGGAGAGAAAGATAGGTAGAATAAAGGAGAATGGAAAGAACAATAAAAATTGAAAAGGGGAAAAAAAAAAGATAAATGAAGTCATAGAGTTCTATTTTCTTCTCTTCCAGTAGGCGGAGCTGTACCCTCCGAGTGGAGCTTCTGCCCTCTATGTGCAGGCAGCAATCCCTGTAAGGCGGCTCCTCTTCCCCTACTGGGCGTTTCTCGAATCCTGTTAGTCCAGAGCCATTTCTCTTCTCTGGCCCCTCCCCACCTTCCTCCTGCCAGCCAGCCAGGCCCCGCTCACACCATCAGTTTAATTTGTCCGGACCCCTTTGGTGGCCATGCCCCCGGGAACTGGCAGCTAAGGCCTTAGGTGTCGCTGCTGGTGGTAGGGGGAGTTGGGGGTCGGGAGTCCCCTCTGCTTCCCTCGGCCCCTACAGTCACGCCCACAGAGCTCTGGGGCTAGATTTTTGAGGTTTCCCAGCTGTATGTATCTGGTGGGGATGGGAGTCACACACTTGCTAAAGCCTATTCCGCTGGGAAGGGATCCTGTCCGCCGAACACTGGTGACATCAGCTCTCTGCTACGGCAGGCCCCAGACTCCTTGCTGGAGTGTCCAATGGGAGGGGTGGGTCTTGCCTGTCTGTGGTCTGTCCCAGTCTCCGTTTCAGTTCTGGTCCGCTGTTTCATGAAGGCTTGGTTAGCAACCTCTTCATAGGGTCTCTACGCCACACACGTTATCCTTCTGAAACACCTCCTTCTGCGCTGGTCGCCAGGCAGCGGTGGCCCAGACCTCCGCTCAGGGTGGCCGAGTTTCACCCTTCCGGGGCAAGTTGTCACCTCAAATAATCCCAAATTCCCCAGCTAGGTCTCACTTCAGCGGAATTTTGCTGGGAGTTTCTCAGTAGGTAGAATCCGAACGTTCTGATGTGTCTCTCTGTCCGCGTGGCTGAGGAGGTACTGAAAGCGCTGCCTCCTCGCCCGCAGCCATGTTGAGTCTCTGACTTTTTGTCTTTTGTTGAGTTCCAGAACCCATGTTGACTAGATCTATCAGGGGCTTTGCTTTCTGTAAATATTTCTGAAAATTTGTGATTTGTTATTTACTAATTATTTGAGATTGTAAGTCTTAGGGTGACTTGGATTACTCTGGGCAGGAAAAAGTTCCCTTAATGAGGCACTGGATATTGTCCCCCAGATAGTATGATTTTTGTCTTCATGTGTATATATTTTTGTCTTTATGTGTATATTTTGTCTTTATTGATGTGATTAATTATATTTATTGATTTCCATATGTTCAAAAAAACTTGCATCTCTGTGATGAACCCCACTTGATTGTGCTGCACTACCTTTTAAAAATGCTTTTTAATGCCATTTCCCATAATTTCATTGAGAGTTTTTGCAACTCTGTTCATCTAAAGTTTTCTTTATTTTTCTATATTTTTCTAAAGTTTCTTTCCTTGATGAGTCTTTGTTTGTTTAGGGTGTCAGGGTAAATCTAGCCTCATAGTATGAGTATGAAATGGTTCCCACCTTTTCTATTTCATTAAAAACTTTGAGGAATATTGGTGTTAATACTTCTTTGATGGTATTGTAGCATTCAGTTGAGAATCTATCTGGTCCTGGGTTTTTCTGGGTTGGTAGGCTTTTTATGGTGTCTCCTTTTTCATTCCTTAAAATTCATCTGTTTAACGTGTGTATTTCCTCCTGATTCAGTTTGGGTAGATCATATGTCTCTAGAAATTTGTCAATGTCTTTGAGATTTTCTCTTTTATTGGAGTATAAAATTTCAAAATATTTTCTAATTATCTTTTGTATTTCAGTAGTGTCCATTGTGATATTTCCTTTTGGTAATTTGAATTTTCTCTTTTTATCTTCATTAGCATGGCTAAAGGTTTATCGATTGTATTATATTTTGAAAGACCCAACATTTTGTTTTGTCAATTTTTTGAATTGTTTCTTTGTTTCAATTTCATAGATTCCAGCTCTGATTTTAATTATTTCCTACCTTCTACAGCTTTTGGTGTTTATGTGTTGTTCTTTTTCTAGGGCTTTGAGATGTAAAATTAGGTCATATATTCATCGACTTTTTATTCTTGTAAAAAATGAGCTCAATGCGATGAACTTTTCCCTTAGCACTGCCTTCATAGTGTCCCAGAGATTTTGATATGTTTTATCGGTGTTCTCATTTTCCGCTAAGTTTTTTTTTTTTTTTTTTAATTTCATCCCTGATTTCTTCTGCTCTCCATTTATCACTTAACAATGTATTTTTTAGTCCACAGGTGTTGGAGACTTCTATTTTTTTATTTTATTCTTAATTTCTGATTTCCTTCTATTATGATCTAATAGAATACAGGTTAGTATCTGTTTATTTTTGTATTTACTAAGAGTTTCTTTGTGGCATAAGATATGTTTTATTTTAGAGAAGGATCAATGTGCTGCTGAGAAGAAAGTGTATTCACTTATTGGTGGATGAAATAGTCTATATATGTTGGTTAAGTCCAAATTATTGATTATATTATTAATTTTATTGTTCCTTTGTTTAGTTTTTGTTTGGAAGATCTGTACAGTAGTGAGGGAGGTGTGTTAATGTTACCCAGTGTTTGTTGTTGTTGTTGTTGTTGTTGTTGTGGACTATTTGATTCTTGAGGTTGAGAGGATTTATTTGATATATGTAGAAGCTCCATTGTTTGGGGCATCAATATTTATGATTATTATGTATTGATGATATATAATTCCCTTAAGCAGTATGACATACCCTTTGTCCATTATGACTAACTTTTGCTTTTATCTGATATGAAGATGAAAACCCCTGCTTGTTTACACAGTCCATATAAGTGATATGGTTTTTCCCATCCTTTCACCTTCCATCTGTGGTTATGTGTTTGCCTATGAGGTGAGTCTCTTGGAGACAGCATATTGTTGGGTCTTGTTTTTTAACCTAATCTGCCAGTCTATATCTTTTACATGAGTTTATGCCATTAACATTCAGATTTATTATTGAGTAAAAATTTGTTTTCCCATTCATTTTGCTTTATTTCTGATTTTTAAGTTCACTTAATTCCTCCACTGATTATATTTTTCTTTAGCATAGTTCTTCCCTTTACTTATTTTTACTTATTTCCTTTTTCATTTCCTCCTCATGGAATATTTTGCTAAGAATGATTTGTACTGCAGGGTTCCTAATTGTGAATTCTTTTTAACTTTTGTTTATCATGGAAGTTTTTTATTTCATCATCAAATCTGAAGCTTAATTTTGCTGGATATAAATTTTTTAGTTGGCATTGATTTTCTTTTAGTTTGGTATATGTTATTCCAGCACACCCTAACTTTGAAGGTCTGGGTGGAAAAACCAGCTGTGATCCCAGTTGCTTTCCCCTTATACGTAATCTGATACTTTTCCCTTTAAAATTCCATCCTCATTCTATATGCTTATTGTTTTCATTATAATGTGCCTTGGTATGGGTCTGTTCCAATTTTGTACATTTTGAGTATGGTAAAGTAAATTTGCATTAACATCCTCCAGACATACATTGTCAACAGAGGATACATGTGCAGACATTTGTAAAGATTTATTATAAGAAAATGACTCACACAGTTCAATAAGCTAGCAAGTTCCAAGATCTGCAAGCTTGATAAGTAAGCAAGAGACCCAGGAAAGTAGATACTTTGGTTCCAGTCTGAGTCTGAAAGCCTGAGAATCAAGTTTGCTGATGGTGTGCTTCCAATCCATACCCTGCAAGTCAGCCATGTTTCAGTTTAAGAGGAAAGACATGGGAAAATGTTAAAGTCCTATTTCAAAGACCATCAGACAGGAAGAAAACTCTTACTCATGGGAGAATCTTAATTGCTGTTCTACCTAGGCCTTTAATGAGATCAACACATGCTTTGTACCATAATCTGTTTTCTCAATCCATAACTTTTATAGTAATATCATGTAGAAACTCCCTCACATCAACACACAAAATAATGATTAACTAAATAGTTGAACACCCCTGACATGGTCAAGTTGACACATGTAATTAATCAAAAGGATAAATTTCATGATTTCCCTTAAGACCATGTACAACATATTGGGTTTTAATTACAGGGGCAAGAAGCTTATCTTAAAGAAGTTACTCTGCATATGTGTTTTACATCATCAAGAAAAATCTATTTATCATTAGGGATGTAGTTCAGTGATAGATGATGTGCTTAGCATGTGTGAGACCCTGAGTCCAATTCTCGGTACTGAAAGAAAAAATAAAAAAAAAATAAAATATATATCTATATTTGTTTTTTTATATTTATTTTCCTGATAATAACATTATTGTATGGCATCTATGGTAATAAAAGAAGAAGGTGGAAAATGTCTGCTGCTATTATTTTAAACAATATGTAAATGTAGATTGATGGAATACTGGTCATAACAAAAGATAAATCATCTAAGAAATATTTTTTCAATTTTTTAATCACATGCCTTATCACATTCAGGTCTGATAATAAAAATAATGCCTCCTACTAATTGTGACACAACATATGCTAGGTTCTCTTGAAATAGTATCTCAGACAATCTTCAATATCTCTCTATCCATCATCATGGTTAATAAGGATGCAAGCTCAGATCTTGCTTTTTCACTATATTTTAAGCTTGTCTAACTATAACCAACTATCATTTTAATTTTCACTGATTACAAATTGCATATATTATAAAACATGGCTAATATTATAGCATGTCTTAATTCTATTTATTTGGATGCTCTAATGCAATCAATATGATAGTAACCTGAGACAAGGTTATAATTAGTCACAGCAGGTGACTAAATCTGTAGTTGTTTATACCTGATTCTCATTTTTTTTTTTTTTTGCATCACGAAATAGTCCAATAATAATATATTATTAGGTATTCACTGTAAGAAATAAAATTTTGTTTCCTAACATATTTCTTTAATACAAATTAGGCAGAAATAAAATAAAATCTGATTTTAGATGGCCTGAGGAGCTGAACTGTATCTCTGGCAATGTTCTTTTGAATTCATAACGATGATTTAAATGTTTTTATAACATTAGTGATTAACCTAAGTAGCACTAACATCAAAATTTTTGGTGCCCATGATGAAGATTGTCCTGCTTACTAAGAGAAATTAATTGGATAAATGGTCTAGTGATCAATGTATGGGTTCATTAAAGGGCAATGTATTTGTAGGTAGCATTGAGAAAGCTAAGAAATATAAAGTGAATTTTTCACTTTTAAATTGATATCAACATATTAACACATTTATGAAGAAAGATCTTTCCCCCATTTCATAAAAGAGAAAGATTCAGAGATTTAATGTTCTGGCCAGTGTAATACACAATATTAAAAATGTTTTAAAATATTAAAATGCCTGTGAAGCCAAAAAGACTATAAATTACCTATGAGAGCAACACTGAATGTCTACAATAACCAGATACAAGCTGCTATAAAACTTGAGGTGAACAAGTCAAACTTTCTGATTTCATAGGGCTTGGAATCTGGTAAGGAAAGTGGCAAATAAAGAAGAAAACACAAAATAAATCAGAAAATGATAGGTATTATAGAATAAATAAGAAGCAAAGCAGATGGAGTGTGATAAGGAAAGCACTTGAAATTTAAATAGTTCAGTCACTAGTATGATGGGTAAAATTTGAACATTACGTGATTGAAGGAAGGAGCAACTATACAAAGATATCCTCGGAAAGATCACTTAGACTAAGTCTATCTTAAATGACTTAGAGCCATAGTGGGTGTGAGCAGCTGTAGTAGTCCTGCAGGAGGATCACTTGAGCATGGCAAGACCCTGTGTGAAGGGAAGGGGGGGAAGGAAAGAAGAAAAAGAAGAAGGAGGAAAAGGAGGAGGGAGAGGAGGAGGAAAAAGGGGAGAAGCGAGAGGAGGAGGAGGAAGGGGGAGGAGAGAGAGGAGGAAGGGGAGGAAGAAGGAGAGGAGGAGGAGGAGGAAGGGGATGAGGGAGAGGAGGAAGAGGAGGAAGAAGGAGAGGAGGAGGAGGAGGAAGGGGAAGGAAGAGGGAGAAGACGAGAGGAAAGAAAAGAAATTGCAACAACATTGGTGGTTAGATCAAAATCAATGTGGGGTGGGTTACAGGATATGAAAAAGGCAATGATATGATCAGATGTGATGTTGTAGGAATTTTAAGTAGAGTGAGTAAGTATTTCACAAAATATGATCATGGTTGTTAAAACATTGTCCTTGACATGGTGCAAAGGTCTGATATAGCTGACAGTTTTCAGAAAAAGCTAGCAAAGCTAGAAAGGTGATTAGAGGTAGACTGTATCTTCAAGGAAGAAGCAGAAAGATGTAATAAAAAAGCAAATGTAGAGAGGAAGGGAATAAAGAACTCAAGTTGTCTGGATTAACCAAGTGAGTGAATAAGATGATATCACAACAAGTAGGAATCACAGAACATGTTTTTATTGTATTTTTGAGTGGCTAGATGTTTTATTTTGGATATTTTATCTGACTTAGTCTTAGGGTTTAGGTACCTTTATACATTCACATATGTTCAATCATAATATGTTTACATCCATAGATGAAGAACTACATTTATTTGTTTGTTCAGAAATACTAGAAATATTATATTCCTTAGAATTGCAGATGGTAAAAAGTTCTACATAACAGATGATAGTGCACAAATTTCTACTCATAGATTCATGCTGGTTTCTACATTCAGTCCCTTTAGTCTCAAGGAATTCTATTTCCTGTTTTATAGTCAGGAAAATGACTCAGGGCAGGAGAAGTATAGCCTTTCCTGCAACTTGTATTACTAGCTTGCAAGTGGAACATCATCCCTAGTATTCCCTGGAGTACTAGGTCTTCTGAACTCACATAGCTCATGTTTATAAGAATGAGAAACAAAATCCCTAGAGTTATTAAGGGGATAGTGATAGTGGCCATGCTCAGGAGAGGCTGTTAAAGCTCTTGCAACATCCTATTGGACAGTAACCCAGTATTGCGTCCTGTCTCACTTATTACTGTAGCAGGTAGTAGGATGTAAGTTCTGCAGCACAATGTAAAAGGTCATTCCACAGATCCATCAAACAGATACCTTCTGATTGAAGAAACATGAGTAAAGATTATTAAAGTGACTGTAAGTGATTAAACTGACTCATTAAATCTCAGGCAAGTGTATCCATGTTGATAAAGTTAACCTTATAAAACTGTTATGGTTTATTTTTCTTCCTGTTTGTTTGATTTCTGTTCCACTTATTCTGATATCAACACAATCCTCCCCCAATCCTAGAACTGCTTATTGTTAGTCTCAGATCTATTGAACAAAGCCAGATTCCATTTCTGGCCTGAGCCATGCCTTCATTAATGGCTTCAGGATACTTAGGGGTAAATAGAAAGGTTTCCTAGAAAAGAAAGGAATGGACTTTGGAGTCCAAAGTTTTCAGCCATTTCTATATTTGCTTTGCCCTATTTTATTTCTCAATGGATAATTCATTCTCTACAATTGCTACATCTTTATTAAGGCACCTTATTGTTATAAGCACTTAATTGTTTCAGCAATTCTCAACCCTTCACAGTCTGGCCTTGGGACTGCTAATACATGTTTGCTTCTGTACTTGAATGAAATAATGAGTTTTCCAGAAAACTACTACATAGACTGATTTTCCTCTTGTGCCTTGTGTTAGACTGTGACCATTTTATATTGTACTTTGTATGCTTTTTCTATTTTTTTCTTGAAAGATACAACTTAGGACATGCTAGATTTTTATAAATATTCTCATTACAATGAAGAGGTGCCACCATTACTTAATGTCCCAGCAACTTGCATGGTATTCATGCTATTTCCCATCCATGATCAGGGAAATCAGTAGTATTCAGAATACCATAAGCCATGGATCATCGGGAATGATACCATCCTGAATAAAATAAACACGAGTCCATCAAATATATGACCAATTGATGTGTTCAAGAATATGTGGTTTATTTTCAACATATTTGTTAATTTTTCATTTTCTTCTGCTATTAATTTCTAGATTGTTCTGTGCCTAAGATGTCATCTTCAATGGAGAATAAAATGGAGAAAGTTTTGTGTGCACTTGAGATGCATGTGACTTCTGTCACTGTTGGGTTGAGTGTTCTTCATGTGTCTACTAAGCCCATTTGGCAGCAGGAAGTGCTGTTCACATCCTTTCTTTTCTTAATAATCTTTTATATGGATATGCTATCCACTACTGAAAATGAAGTAATGAAGTTTTCCACTCTTCCTCTATTGATGTCAATCTCTCTCTACTCCTCTGTAAATGTTTGCTTTATGAATTTAGGTACTCTGCTGTTGTTTGCATAGATATTTATATCTTCATATTTTTCTGATAAATTTGTACTTTGCTGACTATAAAATATCCTTTGTAACTGCTGACAGTTCTGGAATTAGTCTGGTTTTTTTAAAATATAAATATATCTGTCCTGTTAGATATTTTGGTTGCTAATTGCATGGGACATCATTTTCTCTTTTCACTTTCAGTCCACATGTGTTCTTAAGTCTAATGTGAGTTTCTTATAGAGTAAGTCATGTGTTATGTCCATTCAACCATTCCAAGTCATTTAGTTGAGGGCACTTAATTCATTTTTATTAAGATAATTATCAATAGGGTTTTCCTCCATATCTTGCAATCTTCCTTTGTTGTGTTGGCTTTTTTTTTTGTATTGATGTATTTCAATTTTTCAATTTTTGTAACTCATATTTTCTTTTTGGTTGCCATGAAGTTTATGTGAAAAATATCTTAATAGCCTATTTCATATTGATAACAAAGTATATTTTTAATTAAAAATATATTTTAAGAATTTAAAAATTTCCTTCATATATGGAACTTGCAACAGTTATATAACTGACATTATATGAGTGTAACAGACAGGCCCAAATCTTAGTGGCCTAAAGCAACAAGTGTTGTTTTCACACTCACACTGTTTACTGTGAGTTGGTGGGACTTCGCTTCATGTCATCATTGCCCTTACTCTTGTGTAAAATACTCAATAATTTTAGTTCTCCATTCCCTGTTTTATTATTGTCGCAATTTACATCCCTTATGACTATATTAATATATTTCTAGTTATTGGTATTTTTAATAGTTTTGTGTTTTGGTTTATATTCCAGAATGAAAATTATTTACCTACCGTCATTACAATATTATAATATTCTGCATTTACCAATACATCAACTTTTACCAACATGTTTTTTACTTTCTTATGCTACTACTTTATTTTGTATCCTTTCATTAGAATTAATGAGCTTCCATTAGCACTTCTTAAAAGGCAAGTTTAGTGGTACCTAATTATATCAGCTCTAGTTATATTTAAATACAGCTTTGGTTTATATCATACGATTGATTGACAGATTTTAGAAACTTTTTTCTGTTGTTATTATTTTCAGCACTTTGAACATACCATACTAGTCTCCTCTTACTTACAAGATGTCTTTGTAAATCTACTGGAAACTTTATGAAAAGTTCCCATGTATATGGCAAGCATTTTTTCTCTTATAGCTAGGGTTTTTTATCTGCTTACTCTGCACTAGTCTGGGCAGTGGGTCTATGTCAGTGACCAGTTCAAACCTTCATCTCTGTTTTAATTCATACCTAAGTGACATGATTATTCCAGTTACCATTAATAGCCTGAGACACACAAGACAGAATCAGTTATTTGAGCACAGCCAGTTCTTTTGGCAGCCATCAGAAATGTTGAAACTTTGCTCTCTTGACATCTCCAGAGAGTAGCTGGTTGCTGGTATTTTTCCTGTGTTCTCTCTACTGAGTCTTGCAGCTACCAGCTCAAACTATCATTTTGGTTCTTCATAAAAACAACTAGATTTTACTGATCTTGTCATTACTTCAACACTGCAAGGTGAAAAGCCGGTACTCTCGGGTGCCACTGAAGAAAAGCTTAGGTTCTGAGCACTTAACCTTCCTTTGGGAAATACTGGAATCCTGAAATTTCTTCCAATCATATAACATTGTATCAAAAATATGTCTAGTGAATCTGGTTTCACATTTCCCCTTTAAATTAGATTCTGAATTTTTCACAAAAATTATTGCTACTGAATAATAATATATTGTTATTGAATCTGTGCATTCAGTAAATCTAGGGCTTCTCAGTTCCCAATCCTGTGGATGCCACTATATCTCAAAAGAAAATGTTTCAGAGTTCATGATCTAGAAAGATTAATATGAGTCAACACATAATTACTTATTTCTCTTCTAGTGTTTAGCTACCTCTCCTCTAGACTGTCTTTTAAGACATCCAAGTTATTATGTGCTTCACTGAAAGAAAAAAAAAAACATGACTTCAAAATACTTAGAGAATAATATTGGTTTCTGAATCTGATAGTTATCTCTGCAAACATCAGATGTCACTATTTTAAGCATAAAATAATTTTATTAGAGTATTTAAAGTAGCTTATTATAATTCTGGTAGTCAAAGTGTAGCAGTTAGGCTATGAGGTTTGCAGCCATGGTAAGTACTGAAAGTACACCATTAAAATGTTAAAGCAAAGATCCTTCTGGGCACACACAACCGAGTGCATCTACTCACCTGGGGAACCAGGCATGAAAGACTCTCTGATGCTATGCCCTCAAGCTCAATATTTTCTCTACCACCCTCACTAGGCAAGAATTAATTAAAACCCTGCTTCTTTACACTGTTTTCCCCTGAAGACAAGATGAATAAGAAATGCAGAAATATGATTTTAAGATCAAGTCCTTCGAGCACTAAAATTTCAGATTGTGTTTTAAGTGAGAGAAGTATTTAGATGTGCATAGAGATTTTAAAAGTGTAAGAAGCTTAGAAGCTACATATTCTCTCTCCTCTATGAATATGAAATAGTTTAAGTTCAGGGTATAAATTTCAGCCTAGCTTAAATAAGCTCTAAAGTGACAGAACTCAGAGTTAGCAGCCTTTGGGAATGGATTAAATCCATAGAAATCAGCTAACATAATGGGTGGGTCTTGGTAATGAAAAACAAGGTTAACCTAAACTGTGGTCATAAATCACTGGTATTTAGGAAGCTGTGTGACAAATCAGCTGAGCTTCTCCAGTGGAGAACTTATTGAAATGCAAGTTGTTATACAGTAGAGCTACAGTGGGACATGAAAAGTGCATTCCTAACTAGCTCTCAGATGATGGCTAGGCTTCAGGTTCCCAAGCCACACATCTGAGTATATTACTAAGTTGTAATAATAGGTATTCTAGCAAAAAGAGATTCAGTGCTTAAGCCAATATGGATAATTCTGACTTAAGTTCTGTCTGTCTTCTTTCTTAAAGATTTCTCCAAGTTTGTCATAAGCTAGGATGCTTACAGTCAGCCCAGGGCATAGAGGGGAAGGGGGAATGAGGGGAGGTTGTGCAATGTAACATGTTTTGTCTATTAAAACTTGACCATGAGGGTCTGGTGTTGTGGCTTAGTGGTAGAGTGCTTGCCTAGCACATGCGAGGCCCTACGTTCGATACTCAGCTCCACATAAAAATAAGTAAATAAAATAAAGGTATTGTGTCCAACTACAACTAAAAAATTTTTAAAAATAAACTTGCCTATGAAATCTTTATAATTCATCAATTATTTTAAGGAACTAATATTTCATTAAAAATATTTTTCAAAAATAAAATGTTGGACTTCAGAAACAGATTATTTTGAAATTTCTGTATCATCTCATACAGTAATTTGCATTTACATTATTAATATTATTGATAAGGAATTCTGTTTAGGAACATCACTGTTTATTAAAAACACAATTTGTGATTGTATTATCTTTCAGGAAGGTTTATAGCTCATTAAAAAAATATGCAACATAATTCAAAACATTGGTAACTACTGACCGAAACTCAAAGGAAGATACAATATTCTTAATGGTAAATATATATAATTGATATGGGTAATTTATAAGCTCAAACTATAATGGAGTTAGAAAAAATAAAATACTTTTAAAATTTATAATATTATTACAGTCTGTTACAGACTCATTTTTATTTCCCACTATTTATTTGCTCATAAATTCTTTTGAACATTTTTTAAGCCCCTGATATTCTATTGCAAGTGAAGGGAAAGAGAGTGTAGCTAATTCATGGTGACAGAAAGAAAAAAAAAAGATAATTAAACTTTAAGAAAGCTCAATGGAAACATTTTAAATCAAAACACACATGCAAAAAAGTGCAAAATATGGATAGAAGTTGATATAAAATATTATGCAGTTTAACATGTACTTGAAGTTCCAGAAGATAAGAGAAATGTAGTATAGAATGACATTTGGAAAAATACTGACTCAAAGAAGACATAAATATAAAACTACGTTATTAAGGTATATGCCTGGAAGCAGGAAAGATGCTCTAGCTGGTTTTCATGTACAGTGACAGCCCTTGATTGGTTACAAGGGAGCAAGGAGGGATCTGGAATTTCTGAAAAGGAAAGACTGTTCAGTGTTAGAGGCCAGTGATTTTCTGTGCCCCCTAATTCATAGTTTCACTTTCTGTAATAAGTAGACATCAATGGTGTATTATATTGTGGTCAATGTTTCATATGGTGGAAGGAGAACTTCTCAGCATGAACTGATGGAAATGAGTAAAATAGTGAGATAGGTGAGCAAAATAAGATTAAAAATAAAACTTCAAGGACTGTGCCTTGGTTATTGTATTTATCATAATTCTTTTTCTCTGGAGAACCTTGCCCCATTCAATAACCAAGACATATCATGACACACATGTTTATGTATTCCATATTCTTGCATTCATCCAGCCACAGATAAAAATGTTTGGGTAACAAAACAAACTGTATCTCTACTAAATATTAGCAGACTTATATGTGAGGAAGTGCATAGATTATAGGAAAATACTTTGCTACAAAGCGACTTAAGCATCCATGTGTTTTCATATCTGTAGGAGGTTCTAGAACCTACCATGCTCAGATAACTAGGCATTACTCTATAAAAAGTTGTTTATTATAAGGAAATAGCTCATGCATTTAAGGAAACTCGACAAGTCTCAAGATTTGCACAGTGGCTTAGCAAAGAGAGCCAACGGTATCACTCCAATTTGAAGGCCACCAAGTTTGAAACAGAATCAATATTTTGGTTTGTTCCAAACACAAGAGAAATGTGATTTCCTAGTGTTCTGTGCACTTGGGTGAGAGTAATCTTGTTTTCTTCCCATGCTCAGGCCTTCAACTGTTCATATGAGGCCAATCTACACTAGGGTGAACAATCTGTTGTATCAAGTCCATAAATTTAAATGTTAAGCTCATGCATATCATAAATGCCATCATACAGGAACACTCTGACCAAAACAACCAAAATAATATTTCACCAACTATCTGAGTTCACCAAGACTAGCCAATAAGTCTTTTGTATTGATTTGTTGTGCAGCTCTAGACAATGATTTTCCATATCCAGTCAATTTTTATATTCTGTGTAACAAAAGATGATGAGTAAGTGATCATCACATTTTCTCTCTTCGAGTAATATTTTTCCGTGATGACAGACTGATGAAATCATTAGTAATCTGAAGCGAACTGGACACAAGTCGCCTATAGAATTTTTTTTTTTTGCCATGTTTTCTCCCAATGTTGGAATGCACAGTGTTGAAATCTAATAAAAATCATGCACAGGTATTTCATATATTTCATCTTTTCATGAAGGGAGATCTTCATGGCACAGATTGCATTCTTAATTTTTAATAGAAAGTAACTAAAGCCCCAGGTGGTTAAGAAAGCTCTGAATTACAGAAGTGCATAGTGCCCTTTCAATTTACAACACTGTGACCTAGTCTAGGCAAGAGGCCATTTATGCTAACTGTACAAGAAATTGAGCTCTTCCCCTCAAGGATTCTCTTTCATTTATTACGTAAATGAATGTTTTGCCTTTCTGTTATTGTTGTTAGCTCCTTTTTATTTTGTCATTTTCCTGAATGATTCTGCAAACCAACAAAGATTTTGGATTTATTTGTTCTATTTCGTTTCATCATTAATTTATTTTTCTTCTTGATATAAATAGCAAGCAAAATGTTTCAATGAACATACTAAAATTTTTGACCACTCATAGCATTGCATTTATGTATCTGTCAATAAAATATAAAGTTTCATTAATATGAAGTAATATATAACTTTGGAAGACAAAAAAATTCTTATTAGTTGTGGGAACTCTTTCAAAAATCCTAGTGGAACAGGATGACAGTGCCAATTTGGACTATCTCTCTTTCAACCCAAATGGTGACCCAGTCTAGAAGGCAAGATAATTTGTTCCCAGTGTTAAGACTAAACAATCCTTAGAATATCTAACTTGACCCATATCACAAGGTACAAAGTCTTCAGAAAAAATAAATGTAAAGCATTGACAGACCCATATTAGCAGCATTGATGGATATAATATATTTTACAAAAAATGAAAAGATAATCAATTGAAATAAAAATGAAACATCTGTACTTTTGCCAAACAAGCCAATGGTTGTGATTTCCCATTCCAGTTTAATCAGTTTCAACTATTTAATTTTGGCCTAAGATAACCATTGCTTGTGCAATCATGCTTAGTTATTTATGAGATAATTAGGTTCAGCTTTGAACATGCAAAGCAATAAATACCTCCCTAGGCACAAATAAAAATTTTGCAGGTTGGCTGCTTTTGAGCTTAGTAGTTTCAACATAAATTTCTTTATTTCTCTTTCAACATACATTTTAATAACTTTCACAGCTCAAGTGCTTATAAGTTTTGCAATTTTAAATCTTTCACAGAGGAATAATATGGGATGGGCTGTGGAAGGATATAAACCTGATTTGAAAAGATGTACTTTAGAATGTTGCTTTTAATCTACCACTTGAGAACATGTTCCACATCAAAATCAACAGCACCCAATATCCTCTAACTCTCTTACTACACTTGGCCCACATTATATCATTATTTCTTATCCTCAAAGTCCATCATTCCTCTAAGGAATTTTCTTCAAGTTGCAGTAGCTGTAATACAGTCTATACTTTCAATTTGTAACATTCTGACCTAGTCCAAGAAATCCTGACCACTTGAAGGTGAGTGTGAAATTCAGTAATTACAAGGTATTATTAAAGATGAAATTAATATTTTCATATTACAGATATGACATCTCATGAGATTTCTAAAACAGCATTTTTTAAACTTTAATAAAAAACTAACCTAAGGATTTTGTTAAAATGCTAAAATTAATTCTGTAGGTCTGTGTGCAGTTTGTGATTCTGTTTTTCTTACTGTATCTAAAAAGATAAAAAAGATAAATTCTACAGAATTAAACTAAATATTTAAAATAAAAATAGATAGACTATACAATAGAAATAGTTATACCATAGAGATTTATAATGGTGAACAATACATAAAGAAACTATGCTAGTGAGTTTCGAAGGGAGATTAAATCTTAAATACAGTACTCAGGATTGAATTAAAGGTGACAGTGAAGTAAAACTTGAAAGATGTATCAGAGCAGAGCAAATGTAATTTGGGGAAGAAAACTCTAGGTAGAAAAACTTGCAAAGCACTTGGTTTAGAGCCTGTTATGCTTGAGGAACAGCAAAGCATTTTTTACCACTTAAATTGTAAAAGATTGAGAAAAAATAGTAGAAGAGGTCTTGAGTTAATTGAAACCAAATTCTGTAGGCCCTTAAGATGTTCACTTTTAAAATTAAATTAAATTTTAACTGGTACACAAAAATAAAATTATATGTATTATGGGGTGTTATGATTTAGATATGGTGTCCCCTAAAATGTGAGACAATGCAAGAAGGTTTGGAGGAGAAATGATTGGGTTATACCCTTAACCCAATCAGCTAATTAATCCCTGATGGGTTTAACTGAGCAGTGGCTGGAGAAAGGCGGGATGTGGCTGGAGGAAGTGGATATGGAGTATATATTTTGTATCTGGCATGTAGAGTCTCTCTCTGCTTTCAAATCATCATGTGAGCTGCTTCCTTCTGCTACAGTCTTCCGCCATGATGTTCTGCCTCACCTTGTGCCTGAGGAATGTTTCTAACCAAGGTTGTTTCTATTCCTAGGCTATAATGAGTGATGCTGGGATAAACATGGACTATCAGAGGTCTCTCTAATATGCTACTTTCATTTTGTTTGGACAAATAAATGGTAGTAGGATTGCTGGATCAAATGGTAGTTCTGTTTAATTATTTGAGGAGACCACATACTATTTTTCAGAATGGTTGTACTAATTTACATTCCCACCAACATCATGTAAGGGATTCCATTTTCTCCACATTCTTTTCTCTCTTTCTTTCTTTTTTTTCTTTTTCTTTTTTTTTTTTTTTAATTTTGTACCAGGGATTAAACACAGGGGCACTTAAGAACTGAACCAATTCCCAGCCCCATTATATAGAGATTTGCTTTTCTCTAAATATTATGAACTTATTAGGCCTCAGTCCTGACTTTATTTCTCTTTGAGGTTTTGGGAAAGAAAAAAGATCTTGACAACAAACAATAGCAACTCAGTTAACTGTACCATTTTGTTATTACTTAAGCATTATCTGAAAATGTAAATATTGAATTATTTGGTAATCTAGGCTTGAGTTTCCTAAAGTTTCTAAAGACACAGTTTATTTACATCCCTAAAAATAAACTCAAATATTAAAGTATTGTTGACCATATTTTAGGGGAGCCTTGAGAAGTTGTTTCTAACAGATTAAAAGACAACAGGAGTTGACAGGTATGGGAGCGGGGAAAAAAGATATCTTACCAGGCTATACTTGCTCAAAGAATAACAGTGAGGTCAATTTTCTACTTCTTTCATTATACAATCAGTGAATAAGAGTTCTAGAAAGAGATCAAAATGCCATGTATGGAGGTATTTCCTTCCTACAATGTTGAAATCTCGTTTTGCAAAAACATATTAAGATCAAATTAAAAATAGTATTGAGATATCAGATAGATTTGCGTTTAAAGAACTATTTAATTGTGATATTCATGGATACAGTACTTAGATGTTTTGTTATGGGACTGAGCAGTGGGTGATATATCCAGTAGTTTATCAAATTCAAGGCAGTTGCAACTTCTTACAACAGTTATATCAATAGCAAGGCAGGAGTCAAAGAGTATACTGTGACAGATAAAGACAGAGTAGAATCCCCGTTCCTTGCTTCCTTATTCATTGTCTTGGGTCTGAAGCTGCTCACATACTATCAGTCATGTAGACTTCTGTAAGAAAAATAATTAGAGGCACAGAGACAAGATGCAGAGACAGGAAAGAAAGATGGCAGAATGGAAAATAAGCCAATCTGTCAAGCTTTATTTATATCAATAGTTTGCTTTAAGTTGTTGGCATCATTTGTGCCTATTTTTCAGTGTATTACCAAACAGATTACCTGCTTAGCAACATTATGCAGCTTATTCCTCAGTTACATACTAAATTACAATATACACTGTTAGAAGCTTTGTGTAGCTCTCAAGAAAGTTCATTGTATAAAGTTACTGTTATGAGGACAGATTTAGGTTCAGTGAAACATTGTGGTTTTCTAACAAGAGAGTTCCTTTATTCCCAGGAGCTGTGTGCCTGAGATCAAGGTTGAGGCTCATAAGACTCTAACACAGAGTTTCCTCATGAAGGACATTGTAATAGCAGCCAAGCATTCTGTGTTTTGCACAGAAATTTCCTAGCCACCAAGCATGCTACAGTCATGAAGTTATCAGAGACCTCAATCCCAAACACAGAACACCTATAGATTTCTCCCATTGACTGTGTCCTGGGACAACTGCTCTATATCATGGGCAAGGACAGAGTCATTTATGTAACCCACACAGTGGTAAAATCAAATCTTATGACTTCAATCATCTGGTGGTTTAGTAAAATTAAAAATGATATATATTGATATTCTACCCTCCTTGGGGCTGGCCAGGATAAAAAGCAGAGTCACTTTAATCTCCTAATTTCCTGTTCTACTTTAATTTCAGTGGAAAAATAGGCTTAAAATTGATGGTCATTATTTTTAAGGTTATTGTGAGCAAAAACTCATGTCCTTATTTTGAGAGTTAAATAGAGGAGTGTACTATTTCCCATCCCATGATCTTATTGACTGGAATTTACATGATTATGACTTTTTATATAAATTATATAATTTCATGGAGTATAATGTGATGATTCAATAAACACATAGAGTCTAATGACCAAATCAGGGTAATTTAAATTTTCATCTCCTTAAACACTTAAACTTTGCTTAACCTTTATTCATTGCACAAATTTATGGGGTACAGAGTGATATTCAAATACACAAAATATGCACTGATCAATTCTAAATAAATAACATTGCATCTTATTGACTTTTTTATTGGGAACCTTGGAGCTCTTATTTTCTGGTTTTTCATCATATATGCAATAGAGTGTGTGTATTATAGTCACTTCACTGTGTTTTGGTACCTGTTTTTCAACCTCTTCCTATTACTCTCTTCTTCCCATTTGCCATTCTCTAGCAATCACTGTTATCTATTCTGACGGACATTTTTTTTAACTTCCATATATGAGAAAAAATACTATCAACTTGCTATGTTTGGCTTGTGTCAGTTTGTTGGGACCTCTGCTGACCATGGAAGTGCAATCGCTGGGGAAAAAGAAATCCCCAGTCTTGTGATTCTGGTTTTGTGATTCTCCATGTACATGACATTTAGAGCTTGAGAAATGGCTTCCATATACGTGCCTGAACGGCCCCAAGATATGGCTTCTGCAAACACAAAGAATAACTCCCCAGCAAAGGGGCACACATACCTAATGGGGTATTGTTTCTGTAACTGGGGTAACGGGGCTCTGTTTCTGTAACTGGGGTGCCTAGGCTACCCCAACCTGGGGGACTCTCCGATCTCTGATTGGCCCCTGCCTTTGCCCACCCCCACCTTCTCCTCTTTCTATGTAAGTCCTCTCCCTCCACAATAAACTGAGTTGCTGCGCCATCTCGGCTGACTCAACTCCCGGCTGTGATTTTTGCCAGGCAGGGTGGCGGGCCGGGTCGCGACACTCACCCTCTTGCTCAGCCGCGAGACACTCACTAGCTGGTCTAGTGATTCTCCTCAACTTCTGTCGGAGGGCGGTCTGACATCAGTTAACATAATATCCTCCACTTTCTTACATGTTCTTACAAATGACAGGCTGTTATTCTTTATGGTTAAACAATATTCAATTTGGTGGATATATCACAATTTTTTTATGCATTCGTCTACTGATGGGCATCTTGATTGATTCCATATCTTAATACTATAAATAGTGCTGTGATAAATATTGGAATACTTCCCTCCCTTTGCTTTGTTGATATCATTTCCCTTGGTTATATATTCAGAAGTGGAATAGTTGGATCACATCATAGATCCATTTTTAGTATTTTGAGGAGTCCCCATACTATTTATCATAGTAGCTGTACTGATTTTCATTAATTTCAACAGTGTATAAGAATTCCCTTTTTTTACATGATAGTCAGCATTTATCATTTTTTTTTTGTCTTTTGGTAATAAACATCTTAACTAGGGTGAGATGATGTCTCATTGTGGTTTTTGACTCATATTTCCCTGACAGCCAATTAGATAGAACTTTTTTTTTCATGAATTTGTTGACCATTTGAATTTCTTCTTTTGAGAAGTGTCTACTCATATTCTTTTCCCATTTTAAAATTTAATTTTTTATTTGTTAGCAAATTTTTTGCATTCCTTATATATTCTGGATATTAATCCTTTATTAGGTGAATAGTTTGCAGAAGATCTTCCCATTCTGTAAGCCACTCTGTCACTCTGTCAGTTGTTTCCTTTGCTACGAAAGAGATCCTTAGTTTGATAAAATCTTATTGTTTATTTTTGTTTGTGTCTTTTGGTGTCTTATTCAAAACATTGTTCCTTAGCTTGATGCTTTAAAGTGTTGTGCCAAGTTAACATTGTGAAAGGTGAAAGGAGATAAAAATGTTTTTACAATCCCCTCCATAGTAACTGATATGTCAATAATTATAAAAGAATGGTGTGTAGTTGAAGGAAAGGAGCAAAAGTGCTGCTCAAAAATATGTCAGAAATGAGAAGTATTCATTTCAGAAATTTGTCACAATGAGACCCCAGATAATTCACTTGACATACAAGTCCACGTCAGGGTTAACAGTCACTTAAGTCTATTCATTATTTTTGTATTAAAACACTCAACCATTCCTGTGGCTTAGGTGTGATTAAAAGCGTGGAACAACCACTGTATGCTGTATGAATGGAATCCTTGATATGTAACTAAAGCTGAATATCTGAGTCCATTATCAAATGTCATATGCTAAGAAAACCCAAACAGAAATCAAATATTTATTTTAGGTCTGCATGTGTGGCCAAACTCAATGGGTCTTATGGGGAGGGTAAGGCCAAATTTGGATAATGGTAAAATAAAGTTAGAAATTGGTAGAGCCCTTCAACAAAATGAGATACCTCAAATAATTAATAAGCTGTGAATTTCTTGTAGTGGTTGAGTAACAGGATCTGAGGATAGCTATTAATTTTAGTATTGGCAAGAGTCAGAGAGGTAACACATTTTTCCATGCTGTTTTAATGTCATCTGATGGCAAAGACAATCCATGTGGGCCCTTTTCTGTGTTGGTGTCTGAAGCTTCGTAAGACCTCTTCTTTTTGATCCAGGAATTAATTAGGTGCACATATATCTTATCTGGGGCATAAAACGATTTAGTGTCTTCATTTAGCTGACAAATATGTTCTGTTCATTGATTATGTTCTTCTTTTTCTCTTAAGCACCCACATGGCAACCAAAAGATTACTAGGAATAGAGACAGCTTTTTTCCAAATGCCTCATCTCCTGCAGGGCAGCTTGTTTTATAAGTCTGTTTGAGACTTGCCAGTGGATTAACTAAACAGTCAGATTATTAACCATGGTCCATGAGTCAGTAAAAAAATCAGAGCACAGCTCATTGCTGTGTGGCTTGGATGGTCATGCTATGTAAAGTTCTGCCTATCATGTCAAAAGTGTTGCACTGTGCTTTATAAAAGATAGGTTTCTTTTAAGTTGGACTATTTGGAAAGACAATGATAGTAATCATCAAGTGAGTTCACAGACTTCCTTATACCCTGGTAAAGTGGACTTGATTATAAAATTTCCTTTAGTTTTTCAGGGAAAAGGAGAGCAGGACTGTACACAGACTAAGTATCTGAAGCAACAAAGCACCCAGTAGTGGGGTGCAAAAGAGTGAAAGTTTGTAGGGACGTAAAGCAGCCTAGGGCACAGCCATAGATCTTATTCCAATTTCCTATGTTGTTTATTACTTCAGTAGTGATACATTGGATGTCCAAGGGAATGGGATTGTTATTTTCTATGGCTTTCGAACTTTTCACTTATATTAGTATTTAATTTGGGTAAGATGGAGTAGGTGATTTCTCAAATTATTAATTGTAATTTGATACCACCAAGAAGAGAGCATATTTGCCTGTTATTGGATGAAAGATTCTGTAGATGTCTGTTGATTCCATTTGATTGATACTGTTTGAGGTCTGAAGCATCTTTGCTGACTTAATGGCTAGACAAAACCTACCTATTGGTGATAGAGGTGTACTGAAAAGTTCTAGTATATTATTGTATTGGGATCTATATAAGCCTATATGTGAGATAGTGTCTGTTTTGTTTAATTAGGTACATTGATATTTGGATCACAAATACTATCCTTTTGTTTTATTCTTGGATTTTTCCCTTTACCAATATATAGGGAACTTCCTTGTGTCTACTGGTTAATTTTGGCTTGAAGTCTGCTTTGTTGTATGTGAAAGAAACAACTTCTACTTGTTTTCACTTACATTTGAATGAAATATAATTTTCTATTCTTTAACTGTCAGCATTTAGGTGTCTTTGTCTATGAGATGTGTTTCTTAGATACAACACTATTTTTAGAAGATAAATCTTTGCCAAAGTCCATCCCCGGCAGAGGGAGTGACGGTCCAGGGAGTCCTGAAGGAGGAGTGGTGTTGGCGAAAGAAGTAGAGTTGGGACGACATGTTGCAAGTTACTAGCAACCTCCAGAAGACATCTCTCTGCCCCTGGAGGGACCTTTATTTTTATACCTTTTTTACAGGTGTTTTTTCAGGTTAGTTGATGGATAGCTTTAAAGTCTGAAACATTTTTGATTTACATAATTTTCAAGAATTACAATCTTTTCTGACATACATTGATTACCTAAGATATTGAGTACATTGTTCAAAATATTTTTTTGTAACCTTAGACAATCATGATTAAGCTTTTACGTTTTCACATCAATCACTAGTTGCTAGGCGACGCAACTAGACTACAGGACTCCTGACCTATTATTCACTTCTGACTTTAAAGCATACCTATAATTATTTCATTAACCTTTAACTTTAAATCATGTCTATGATTATTGGAAAGTTTTCTTACTTCTAAACTAAAATCCCAGTAAAACACACTTAAAAGAGTGAAAGTCTATTACTTAAAAGCCTACTACTCTCAAGTGCCTCTAAAATAGATCTATATTAATTTTACATTAGTCTATTTTTAATTTCTAATGCAATTTTCTTTTTTTAGATGATCTGTTTAATTGATTTATTATACAGTTTCCTTTATCATTGGTCAAAACACACCGATTCTTTTTTTTTTTCTTTTTCTTTTTTAACTACACAACAGCAGTGGAAATTTGTATTCTTATTACACATATAGAGCACAATTTTTCATATATCTGTATATAAACTATGTTCACACCAATTTATGCCTTTATACATGTACTTTGTTGTTTTTTATTTGCATTACAATTCTTAATACACATATATACCACGGTTTTTGTATCTGTTTGTATATAGAGTATGTTGACACGCAATTCAAGTCTTCATACATGTACTTTGTATAATGATGTCCATCACATTCCACCATCCTTGCTAATCCCCTACCCACTGCCTTTCCCTCCCATCCCACTTCCCTATCTAGAATTCATCTATTCCTCCCATGCCCCCCCTCCCTTCCCCACTATGAGTCAACCTTTTTATATCAGAGACAACATTCCACATTTGTTTTTTGGAAAGTACACCAATTCTTATGTCTTTGTAATCTTGAACTAAAGGGCAGGCTTTATACCTCAACCCATTTGTCATTTATATTAACTATGTTTTTCCATTCTCATCATAAATTTCTGGGTAAGACAAAGATGGGTGTGTTGGTTGGGGGGATGTAGTTTTATTAGCCTCTTGTCCTTGAGGGGGATACCATAAGCTACATATGGTGGTCCTTGTACTGTGGGCACAGCAATTGTTTTTCTGTAGCTCGGCTGTTGTACAGGTTGTGGCATTAGGAAGGGTTGGGGTGGGTAGTGTAAATGGTTAACCATGGGATAAATATTTCTTGTTGCTTAGGCTTGAGGAATAACACCATTGTTTGTATCCTGAGAGATATTAAAACACACCTCATGGCATGTCTCCATTGTATCTTCAGTCTCATTCTGGCAATTTTCCTGCAATCTCAGGCAATATTATTGTCGTATACATTGTCGTATGCCCTATTATCCATATCAAAAGTATCATAAACAAAACACTTAACATTCCTGATGGTTCCAATTTCCAGATGGTGTGGCTCTGCCGCAGCAACCCCCACACTGTGACCCTGTCAGACAGCAGGTGCAGGAACGCCTTCACCAAATCCTCCAATCTGTGTAATCATTAGAGGATAATTTATGTATTGATAATTCTGCTTTTGAGCTTAGAGATTTTTGAAGAAATAAATATTTCTTTTTCATCAAGCTATTAGGCATGTCAAGATATGAAAGATGATATCTCAGTTATGTATGACTTAGCTGTGATTAATATTAATTAAAAGGAGATAATGGATGCTTTTTCTCAACCAGAATATTCAAACTATTATGAAGGCTTCAATTATTCTATTGGTCCATATAAACGAAGGCCAGAGAAAAGTTGTGGGAGAATTCTGCAACACTATGTATCTGTACATCTTTGTATCTATCTATCTGTCATTTGTCTATCTAAATATAGGTATATGCTTATCCTAGAATAGTAATAAATTTTAACATCTGCAGATAATCACTTTGGCCATTTATCATTAGTTTTTTTTTTTTTATTATTACGTAAGAAATTCAATTTTTTACTCCAAATTTTGGTAAGATGGTATATACTTAATGCTGGGGAATGTCTGCAAGAATGAAACAACAATTACAGTGATAGTATTGGTTCAAATTTGCCTTTTTCATGCTGGAAAGACAGTAGCTTTCAGTAAAGATTTGAAATACAAGATCTGGAAACTACTTAAAATGCGGTCTTAAATTTTTGAAAGAAATATGTCTCCCAATTTAGACCTGGAACAATCTGAAGCAGAATGCAATTTTCTGAGCCCCACTTGATAAGTGAAATCAAAATTTCTGGGCAACAAAGGGAAGGAAGTTCTACAGTTTGTTGTTTGTTGTTGTTGACAACCTTTGGAAAGGTTCTGAGCACTGAGACTGAGAAACACTGTCCAGATTATGTATGTAGAAAGAGTTACTCAAGACACATATCTGAAGTTTAGATGGAAAACAGTAGACACAGAGATGCTCAGAGGTAGGTACAGAGGCTAGAGTGTATTCTGCTTAAACACTTCCTTCAGCCTATGGAGCTCTGATCAAGTTTCAGTCTTTATACTTTTAAACTACTTCCAAAGTCCTGATAGACCCAGCCTGATTTTCTCTTAAAATTGGGAGCCATCTCACCACAAAGCCATGAAACGATAATTTTGGCTTTACTATAAATTACTGCAAATTCTGAACTTGTTCGGAATGCCTTCCGGTGACTTGAAGCCTGGCTCTCTGACCAGATAGCAGCCCTCTCTGAAACTTTAGTGATGCCTCACAAATCTTAGCCTTCCCTTACCAGATAACGACCCTCTCTGAGGCTCTAATGACCTTTATAAATTCTGATGTCGGGGCCAGCAAAAATGTAAACTAGCCTTTGTGTTAAGCTCCTCAGAGTTTTGTTATCTGTAACCCCTCTTTGTGTAACTTTCTGGGCTATAAACTGGGCTGCAGGAAAGCTGCAGGGCTGTCTTGTTCCAGTGGATTTTGTTGGGAGAGGCAGCCCGGCCGGTCAAAATAATAAGCTTGCTTTAATTTGATTTTAATTGGGGTCAGTGGTCTTTTCTTGTGTCCTGGTCTAACAGTCCTTCATTCATTCTATGCTTATGTGCAATTATAGTGTATATCTGGAACTGCTTTGCTCAATGGAAGTAGGAAAGCAAAAGTCCTCTTTTTTTCTGTAATTAATGTGTCAGAGGATGACTGGTTTTATGGAGAAAAACAATTGGGAAAATGATATTGAGAAATTTAGAATTTAAAGTATACAGTCCAAATAGAAAAGAACATGAGGAATTTATCTTTGGAATTCTTTTATTTTCTCAACTCAGTAGAGAACAAGGTCATATGCTGAGAATAATGGAGGAACATTGTTACTGGAAGTTTTGGAATAGAGGAGGAAATTGAAACAGTCATCTGGGAGAAAAGGAAAGAAAACAGAAATGGACCATTGTATAGTAAATGCGTAACATTAAGGCTCACTTGAGATTAGTGATAATGAATTTAAAGTGAAGCCAGTCGGCATTTCTCCCCAGACATGCTCCCCTGCAGTAGTACAGTCTCTGAATGCAGAAAGAGTTGAATATTACAAATACCGTTGACTTTCCAGGGGAGTAAAAAACAGTAAAATGAAAAGAGTTTAGAGACATATGCAAGGGACTGATGATAATGAGTGTCTGGGGGATTTTGAACTGGGGGAGTATGCAACATGGATGTGCACAATAAAAATTAAAATAGGCCTAATTTTTTTAAAGTGTGTTAGCACAGACGTTTCTGAAATGGTGCTATTACCCATTTTTGTTGGAGCAAATATCAGTCACAGTTTATTTTTTTCTGAAATGTGTAATGTCAGATTACCTTAGTTTCCTCACAATACTTTGTATAACACTTTCTCATTGTAGTTCATTATCTGTGTGATTCCCTCTTCCAACTATACCGGGAGGTCATAAAAGGAAAGCCACTATCTTTTTTCCTCATACACAAAAGCCTAGGCATAGTGAAGGGACAATCAGAACTTTATTTCACTTGTGTGACACAATAACATTTTGCAATCCCAATAATATTGTCTTTATATATGTTTAAATTGTATCTTATATTTAAGGCGATCACTTTTTGTCCTTTGCCTATAAACTAGATGGAAATAATAGGTGAAAAATAGGATCTTACTTGGAAGTGCTTGTTTCATATATCTCTTCTCTAAACTCTGTTTTCATAAATCATACACACTATATTTCAGTTTTCCTTAGAGGTTGGTTTTTCAAAAAAATGATGTTTAGGGAAATACTCAATGTTTTATAAATTAAATAGAGCATATTTATTGTAGTCAAAGGTTATACTTCATAAGAATCCAAAAACAGAATATAAAATACTGCTGCTTTTTTTTCCCACTGACAAGCCATCAGGGACACAGGTTAGTTTATTCATCTCCTATGAATAGGGAGATCTTCCCTTTCTGTATCTCATTGAATTTCTCTTTCACACTTCTTTCTCAGAAAGTGATATGTTCTTGTTTTTATTTTTGCATTTTGTTTTTCTTTTTTCCTTTCAGTGGTCTTAATGGACTAGTCATAGCCTATGAAGGAGGCATTGTATATCTAAATTCCCCAACTCCACAAAGCTGGTTACATTTATCAAAGCAGACTCCATATTTGGATTGATTATTTGGTGAATTTTCAACACTTGAACCAATAAACTGAGAAGTAAGTCAATACCTGTGTGCAGACATTTTATCAAATTATGATTAAGACAAATACTAATTGGCTTTTGTTAATCATGCTTTCAAGGGATGCCATTTTTTTAGCTAACTAATATCTTCTTAAACCATTATTATTTGCACCCTTTTAATTACTCATATAAATAAACTTAAGAGATATCACCATAAAAAGGTTTTGGAAGATTGATTTATAAATTAATTCAGAACATCAGAAAACACATAGCACAAATTATTTATTTGAGTGACCACATCTTCTATATACCAGCCACCCTGCTAGGTACCTTTCACATATTTTGTAATGTCTAATAAAATTTGTTCCTTTCCAGGTTTTGTTTATAGCACTTAATAAGCCTATGTGAGACAGAGATTAGTAGGCATAAAATAATGGATAAAATCAGTGATCTCAATAAATGTTGCTTTGATAACTTAAATGAATAATATAATATAAATTTCTAAAATAAGAGTAACAAAAGATGAAAAAAAGTACTAAATTTTATTTTATTTTATTGTGTTGCTGAGAATTGAAACTGGGGTTTCATGCATGCTAGGAAAGCACTTCACGCATGCTAGGCAAGGACTTTACCACTTAGCTACACACCAAGCCTGAAAAACTAAATTGAGTTATGCAACTTTTAGCTCCCTATGAACAATATACATCTCTACTAAGTGCACAGTCAGGTTAAACAAACTTGTACTAAATATTTTGAAGGAAGTGGGGAGGTATACAAGATGAAAAACTTCAGGAGTGTAAAGCCACGAGGGAAGGATAATATAACATAGCATTACTGAGGATAGGATTGTGATCCAAAGTATTCTAATACTGTCTGCTCAATTATTGGTGAACATGTCAGATAAAAATTATAATTTTCATGTAGAAGGATGTAGTAGTAAAATACCCCTGGGTTCAATCCCCTGTTTTAAATAACTCTAAAAAATAGTCATTTTTTTTTAAAATCACTGAATATTAATTGGATTTTTTTCTGAATTCCATATGTATGGGTATTGAGTTGATCAAAAACATTAAAAAAGAGAAGACATTTTAAAAGAGAGCATAACTATAGGTATTTATAGCCAAACTTGACTGTTTTTTTCCAGACAAAATAATATAGATTTAGTAGAAAAAAAAATCTATCAGAATTTATATCTTTCTATTAAGTTGCTGTATATTAGAAACACAGAGTTCAAAAGTGCAATATTACATACAAAAGTAATCAGTTAGTAAGTATCATCAGTGTGAATTCTTTAAATCAGTGTAGAGCTCAGAGTGTCTAATTATATTACCCTATAGTTTAAAAAATAAAATATTTTAAATTTATCTACTGTTGCTATGTATAGTAAGAAAAATATTAAATTTAAATAATATGTCATAATGAGGAATATATCCTGGAAACAGTTACAGTTTTTAATGCTTTAATATTTTTTGCATGTTTTTAAAAATATCTTTATTTATTTTTATGTGTTGCTAAAAATTGAACCCAGTGCCTCGAATTAGTGAGGCAAGCACTCTTCTGCTGAACTATAGCCCCAGCCTCTGCTTTAATATTTTCTTTAAATGTGTTTATATTTTGGAAGTCGTTGCCTTTTTATTCCAAAGCATCTATGCCAGGTCAAAATGCTAAAGTAAGGAGTTTGTAGAAAGCTTTTCTCAGTCATTTTCAATTTACTTGAATATTTGCATTCAGACTTCTTGAATACAAAGTAAAAAAAGTAAATGTATTAGAAACCAATACTAAAATTTCCATGCTTGAGTATAAAAAAAAGGTGGTCACAGGTGCATGATGTCCCTGATTGCTTAAGCTAAATTCTTAAGCATTTATAAATGTCCAAAGCCCTATGATTCTCTAATGTCATCATCAATGTATTTCTGATAGTCAATGTATTGAACTTTACAAGAACAAGTCAAGTGATGATTAAACATGGACATATTTGTAGTATTAAGAGTCTCAAAAGGGTAAAAGATTTAATTATAAAATATGCTATATGGTCCATGAGTATATCATATAAGTAAAGCCTGTTAGAATATAGTAGTAAAGAATTCATATCACCAAAATAAATGATGCCAGTGTCAAAATAACTTTCCTTTGTGGTAGTAGGGATTGATTTTAGAAGTGTTCTATTTCTGAATTACATCCCCAATACTTTATTTTTATTTATTTATTTATTATTTTTTTAAGACAAGTTCTCACAAAATTGGCAAGGCTGGACTCGAACTTCCTGCCTGAGATTCCAAAGTAACTAGGATTACAAGGCAGTACCACTGCAGTCAGCCTCTTCCTTAACAGGGTTTTCAAAGTTCAATAAAATTCTAGCCACAAGCTTTTACTTGTGCAGTTCTGAGTTTCTACATAGAAAGATGTCTCTACATTTGTAGTGTCATAGTTTTGTGTCAAGATCACACTGAGTCAGGGTGATGGAGAAAAAATCATTTGCCAGATGGAAAGAATGACATTTACAGTAATTGGATTTTGCCATTTAGGAGAGTACTGATAACTGCTTTCTTCTCTCCATTCTTGGCGATGGTTAAAAAGTGCAAGACAAGCAACAAGATAACTGTCTCGCAGTGAAATTATTTAGTATGTCCTGACTACTTCATATATGACAAGAAAGCAAGCAATACACCAGATTTTTAAAAAATTATTTAATTGATTTTATTTTTAAAATACATGAAAGTGGAATGCATTACGATTCTTATTACACATATAGAGCACAATTTTCATATCTCTGTTTTTATATAAAGTATGCTCACACCAATTAATGTCTTCATACATGTATGATGTCTATCACATTCCGCCATTATTGCTAACCCCTGCCCCCTCCCTTCCCCTCCCAGTCCTCTGTCCTATCTAGAGATCGTCTATTCCTCCCATGCTCCCCCTCCCTACTCATTATGGGTCAGTCACTTTATATCAGAGAAAACATTTGGCATTTGTTTTTTGGGGATTAGCTAACTTCACTTAGCATTATTTTCTCCAACAGCATCCATTTACCTGTAAATACCATGATTTTATTCTTTTTTATTGCTGAGTAATATTCTTATGTTAATCTGATTTACAAATCTGATTAGTGGATATTTATTGAGCACTTACTCTGTAAGGTGATAAAAGTTAAACAAAAAGTAACAACAGATTTTAGGGAAGAAGGAGTAATTATCAGAAACTAGGTTTGGAGAGTACTTTCAGGTCAAGTCAATCAAAGAGATTTTATCTTTCCTGGGACTTGGAGGGAAAAGAGGAGTTTTTCATGGAGAAAGAGAGGAAATGGATATTTCAAGATATTTGTAAAGACATGTTCTGTAAACCACCAACAGTGAGTGAATATTAATAAATGTGAGACAAGAATGAATCTGATACAGTGTATCTATACAGGACAATTCATGGAATAGAGCAGTGTGTGAAAATGGGAGAACTGGTGAACACTGAGCTTCAACCAATAAATAACATTAGAAAATAGAAAAGGTATTAATCACAATAATAGCAGAAAAGAGATGGCACACTAAAATTTGACTATATATGGAAAAATGTTATGAAAGGAACTATTTTGTAGTTTTGTAAGGATAAATGTAAATCAAAAGGGATAGACAATACACCAGAAAAAAAAATATCAGCAGACTTCTTTACCACTCATACTGGTGGGAGAGGGAGCTGGAGATTCAGATGTTTGAAAAGAAGCATGGACTTTAACCTTCTAAATGTAGCCTACAGCAGAGCCCCTATAGAGTAGGACATTGTGGGAATAAATATACTGGGCTCAGTATTTTCTCTTGTTTCTGTTGTGTTATTACTCTCCAATGGCCAGACCAAACAGAAATCAGAAGCCTGTGAGTAACTAATGTCATCTACTGTAGGAGTGGAGCATGGCAGAAAATGGTAGGAGGTTTATCTAAAGAGGCGTGAGGATGACATCTATCCCAGGGCTCAACTTCCACCTTAATCATTGACTCTCTACATCAAAGACAAGTGAGAATGATCCAGTTAACTGATCTTCCTATGAAAATCTACTATCATTGAACTTGTAGAATGCTATATTTCCATAAGCCACAAAAATATCAGCATATATATGAATGTGTTTTATTCAGTTTTCAGAGAAGCAAAAGCAACTAATTGAAATTCTTGTAGTATTTCATGGGCCCAGCTTAGGGATCAATACATTCAATTCCCATAACAGTTGTTAGCTCCTTCCATCTGTTCCAAATTGCAAGGTACCTGATTTTCTACAAACACACTATTTCCTGTGACCTAGGTAAACAGTAGTTCTTACTGACATAGTTATACGTTTTAAAGGAATATGAAACATAATCTATAAAGGAAATGTGAAATTGTATCTTTAGTAAGAAACTCAGGTTAATAATAAATGATGTATTTGACCTAGTATCCACCAAAAATGCATGCAAATTACATTCAAATCTTTTCAGTTACCTAGTGCCTCATAGTGTGAACAATTTTTAAACAGCTCAACTTTCTTCCGTATTAATGCTAAAAATGATATTCATTATGCAAAATCAAGAGGAAAAATGCAATATTTATTTTTATTTTTACTTCTTAAAATAGACTCTTGAACTTCCAAGTATACAGACATTGAACCAGGGTTCACAGCATAAAAAGGAGATAGAGAAAGGGGTGGGACTTAGTGTTCTAGATGTAAAAAGGTGAAATGTTTAGAATTATTATGAAGAGAATTAATTCACAAAATTTTCTGGGTCTCTAGTTATATTACCTGCATGACAAGTTAGGTGTTGCGTTTCTGGATTTTTATTCTCAAACTAGACAACAAATTTTGTAATTATTTCTTTTTTATTTGGTATTGGGGATAGAACCCAGGGTTCTTTATCACTGAGCTACATCCTCAGCCCTTTTGAATTTTTAATTGATTATTTTTAGTTACATATAACATTAAGGTAGATTTTTACATAATCACAACAGCATGGATTCAACTCTAATTCAGTCCCCAGCATTTCCCCCCTCCCCTTTCTCTACTGTACTAATCATTCTGCAATTTATTTATAGTTGTTACTGTTATTTTTAATTAGTGTCTTGTGGTTATATTGATGCTGAAAAATACTGTAGTGCGTTCACGTATGTACACATGAAAGTTCAGTCAGATCCATTCCTGTTTTTCCCTCATCCTATCCCTCCTTCTTCCCCCTCAATCCCTGCTCAATCTGCTTTACTGCTCCTTTCTCCAATTTGATGGCATTCCCTCTCCCCTCCCCACTTTTCTGCACCAGCCCCACCTCCATTTTGGATTTTGGATTAGCCTCCTGATAGGAGGAATCTAATCCCTTTTAATGTTTTACTTTGAGACAGGATTTCACTAAATTGCTTAGGCCTCTCTTATTTTCTGAGACTGGCTTAGAACTTGCAATTTTCCTGCCCTAGCCTCCAGACTCTTTGGGATTGTATAGTGCACCACCAAGCTTGGCTTTTGTCTCAATTTCTTATTGGGTTTAATGTCCAAATTAAAATACATGCATATGTTTTTATCAAGTAAGCTAAAAGTAGGAAGACAACATTTTACCTTTCGTAAATGTATTCTACTACTAACTTGGAATGGAATCCTAAATAGAATGTTACACTCTGTATATGTATAATATGTCAAAATACACTCCACATCCATGCATATCTAAAAAGAACATTTTTTAAAAAAAGCAAACATAGATTTCCTCCCCCACTTCTCTCCATTATATTCCCCCAAACTCAACAAGTCCAAACCACACATACTGTCTCATTACCTCTATTCCCACTTCTGCTTTTACATCACCATATGGCGCCCTTCAACCAATGACAACTACCATCTCAGTTTGTCAATAAATTCCCAGTATTGATAGATGTTTAGTCCAATTAACAGACCATCACTTAAGTAGAAAAACATTAAAACCTAATTAACAGCTTGCATGGGTGCTTTACTATGTGATCCATGAGAAAAAGCTCAGAGAAATGTAATGAGGCTGGGAATCAGTTCAGGGAATATTATCCTTATATCTAGAAGAGTTGGTCACATAGCTGGCAAAAGGAAGTCCTACTTTTCACACTTGATCCTGTTTTCATTTTGACATCATATCAAAATACATTCCATTAATTAATACTATTCTGTATAGAAAGAATATTAAAATTATAGCTGTCTTCTTGATATAGAGACAGAAGATACATATTCCCCCTTTTTTTTCTTTTCTATTTTTTCTTTGTTGACTTATTTTAGTTATACATAATGTCAGGGTTTGTTCTGTCATAATTATACATGGATGGAATATAATTTACAACACTACTGCTCCTTTTTCTTTACTGATATTTCTTCTGTTTATATATAGTATTTTAATTAGTATGTTATTGTTATACATAAAAGTGAAATTCACTATGTTGTATCCACATTTGAAAACAGGAAATTTTTGTCAGACTGTATCCCTGTAGTATCGTGACTTTTAATCTTGAAAATATTTAAAATATATTCTTAAATGAGTATAAAAAATTATTTAAATGAAACTAATAAACACCAGGGTACTAAAACTATTCTGAAAGCTTCATATTTATCAAATAAAATAGTTTTAACTTTATTAAATACACATAGTTATTATATTCATTTACAAATTTGAAAACAATTCAGAAACAGGAAATTCAAAATAATAAAGAATATAAATATGTATTTTTTAAATCTCACATATATTTAAAATAATTGTATATTGAAATCATAGGAACATAGACTTTTAAAATTATTCTGATTATCTTGGTGAATAAGAATTTAGTTCAGTACCATATTAAATTATATATTGGAGTTGAAACGCCAAGCTATTCTAAATTATTTTAATAAAGAAAATATTTTCTTTACTAGAAATTTCCTTTATTATAAAATTGTGACTAAGTAAGTGAGTTCTTTTACCTTTATGATTATTGTATCTCATTAGTATTTACATCTTTTGACTTTAATATTTACTCTTGAAAGACATTGAGTCATACAAGGAACATTAAAATGCAATGCTTTTTTAAAAAAATGGCAGTGGTGGATTTATTTATAAATTATTTTAATTTTAAATTTAAGATTGACAAGAAAATAGTTAGTTATGGAGACTAAGTATAACATCCACAAATATATTGTACAATATTTGAAAAGAATATTCAATGAATATATTCTACAATAAAATATCCTCCACATAAAATCACACTTGAGGTTGATGTTTCCTAAAATTATCTACATCATTTTTTGTTTTTTATAATTCTATTATTTCTTCTTTTAGTGCATTATATTTATACATAATTAATGGATTTGTTTTGACACAATACTGCATGGAATTTAATTCTATCAATTTCAGTCACTGGTACCCTCCTCTGCACTCCTCCTTCCCCTCTTTCCTCTACTCTGTTGATCTTCCTTTCACTCATTAATTTATTTTGATATGTGCTTTACAGATGTGCATAAAGGCATAATGCATTGTGATATATTTGCACATGCGCATTTAATAAAATTCATTCTGCATTTCTTCCCCTCTCCTGTTACCTCTTCCTCCCATTTAATCTTATTTTACTCCTCTGATCTTTAATATAGCTTTATGATATCCACCCCCTCAATACAGAAAACTCATATTTTCACCTCACTTTGCTCTAGATTCTGCATATGAGAGAAAACATTCAACCTTTGATTTTCTGAGTCTGGTTTATTTCACTTAGCATGATGTTCTCTACTTCACTTCCATTAATTTATTGATAAATGCCATAATTTTATTTCTTGCTGACTTCATTTAACAGCTCTAGAAGTCTTCTGATGGAATTCTTGGGTCTTACAGATACAATTGTATAATTAGCAAAAAGTTAATTTGGATTATTCTTTTCCTGTTTGTAACCCTTTAACTTCCTTCTCTTGTCCGATTGTTCTAGCTGACAACTAACCATATTATAGATGAGTAAAACTCCATTATGTACATGCACCACAATTTGTTAATCTGTTCATCTTTTGAGAGGCATGTGGGAATGACTATTGTGAATTTTCCTGCTATGAATACTGATTGGGTTGATAAGTATCAAGGAGTGGGATAGCTGGGTCATATGTATTTCCATTCCTACTTTATTGAGAAATCTCCATACTCTTTCCAGAGTAGTAGTATTGATTTGCAACTACTTATGATACTACTGATTTGCAACAACTTATGTACTGATGGCTATAAAGAAAGAGGAATAAAAAATAAATAATTGAAAGTAATAAAACTATGAGAGAAAGAGGGAATAGAAAAAATTTCAATTAATGGTTTAAGATAGTAAAGGAGGGACACTTAAAATGAAAATAAAGATATATGAATATATATATATATCCTATCTGGTGGTGAGAATACACACACCATACACTGACACATACATATAATCATACACAATGGAAAAAGAAATTGAAAAATAAAACAATGAAATAAATTTTAAAGATTAAAATTTTTAAAAAAGTGAAAAAAAATGGGGGTAATAGGAAAAAAATAAAATGTGTAATGAGAAATGAAGGAATTGTTTTCTAAGTAGAACTGGTCAAGATGATTGTCAAGGATATCTTTTCATCCTTTGTATTTATTTTTTGGGCTCTGTAACCCTTAGGTCAAAGGATAGTATTGTTTAGTCCAGTATTTTTGTTAAGCTTCCAGACATTGTGTCTGGAAGTCAAAGCTGTTTGCAGTAAATCTCAGTTTACTGTCTCCCTCTACAGGATGGAATATATTGAAGAGTGCTGACAGTATCCTCATAGCAGAGCTGGTACAGATTTCTAATTTAGAAGTTCCAGTACTTGGGATTTAATCTTTGCTTTGGAACTCTGTTAATTGGTGTATGAGATTTGATCCACACCATCTGTTTATTGGGGACATGCCAATCTCTAATGGATGTTGGGTCTCAGGGGTCTCCCATATATTCTTCTTTTGGGTTACAGAATCAAAACCTTTCCATGTCTCAAATTCATATATTTGGGTGTGAATTACCCATTATCAGATTTGAAATTGCAGATGCTTGTGCCTAGTCATTAATTGGCTTCTTGACCATAGCTCTTATGGGATACCAGCAACAAAGGAACTCTCTTTCCAGGGTATCCTGAGCCTGAATCACCCTAGGCACAATTCTCTTTGTGCCTGTTTCAGTCACACTGATATAGACACTCTCTAAATCCCATGATAGACAAATGCTGGGTTAGGTTGGCAACTTCCTTTACGGGTTCCCAAACTCTTCCCTCTACTCACTGTGATAAAACCACTTAGTATTTCCCACCAACTGACCCACTGGCCTATCCATTTTTGGCCAAGCAATTCTGGTTACTTTTCACTTAACAACTTCCCTCATCATCTCTGGGTCTGTTAAGATCACCATCCTTCTCTATTCCACTGGTTCCCCAAGTAATATATTTATTCATAAAATGTTCCTCTCTTGGCCCATGCTTCCTCTGCTCTCAGCAGTCATGCCACCACTTACCAGTGCAGCTGGTACATCTCTAATGCATTATTTCTTATATATGTTCAAAGTTTTCAACTACAAATCCATATCTACTTCCTTCATTCAAAATCTCATCACTTCTACTACATCATTATTTTTGTATTTGTACCTTCACTTTCACAGTTCAAATATTCTATTTAACAATACATCTTCCATTTGGGTCATTTTCTTTTTAAGATTAAGGGGTTAGACACTGATTTTAAATGATTTAAAGAAAATAAATCTCCCATATTTCTAACCTCATAATCAACTTTCTAAAACATTTCTATATACTTACTTAAAATGTCCACTTTATTAATATCTTGAAAAAGACTACAAGAGTAATACATAATACTTTTATTTATAAATAATAGAACATTAAAAACAAAAACTGAACATTTTTCTGACATCTATTGGCACAATATTGTTTCTTTCCCATAGGACTTTTCAGATGTATATTAGATTTAAAAAAAAAACAACATTTAGTTAGAATAAAGTTGCATCCTTTACACTCAGGTAGATGTTCTGTTTTAGGCACCAGTCTATAATGTCATGAACCTAAATTCCTCTGGGTTCTAATAACTTGATGCCTTTGTCATCAATCAACACACTTCTATGTGGACAATTGGACTTTCCTTTTATGTTCATAAAATTATGCTCACTTTAGGTCCCTGTGGCTCAGAGTGAAAAGTTCTCTTAGATTCTTTCATACAAAGATGATTCTTCGTCTTTCAAATCCATTCAATGGAACTTCCACTATCAAAGTAATCACCATGTGCTGAAACTGGGTTTTCTGTGGCATGCTTCTTCTGAACCCAGCTAACACTGGCTTGGCTGCATCTTCATACATTTAATTGTACAAAAAGTATGTAGATGGGGTAATTGGTGTTGAAGGAAAAGAGATGAGTCTGTGAAAATTTATATTTGTTATTTATTAATTTATATTAATACAGTTTTAGATAAAATAATAGGGAATGGTAATTAAAAAGATGAGAATATTATTGACATGTTTCCTTTGATGTTTAATTGATTCACTAACTTTCCTGAAGTAAAACATGTGTGCCAGAGACAAGATTTAGATTTTAGCACTAGGATAAAGTTTTATTGGATACAATGAGATTTTATAATTAAAACAAAAGTATGTAACAAATCTTCCTTGTACTTGGATAAATAAATGAGTGAGTTGTCTACTTCTATAAATAATTTGATAGTTGATATTCCTGGAATAATCCTTCATAATACTTGTCAAATTATTCTGAGTATTTTACTTGATTTCTGTTTTATGAATTTCAACTGAAACTTTCTGTTTGCTTAAAGTTCAGTTAAATGCAATTCATTGATAGGAAATTAATGGCTGTTTATATATAATAGTTAATTCGAAAATTTTGCAAACAACCATGTTTCTAGGAATATATTAATTAGAAAGTACAAAACAATTTCAGAATATATCAACTCTAAACAATAGTATAGTAAGTTTTTCCCATGAAGAAGACTAATATCAACTTATTAAAAGAGGCATTATTCATACATTCGTGCTGATACCTATGAAGTATTGATTAGCCTATACTCATACATAAATTTGATAAATATTGAAAGAAAGGAATCAGTTGATTTCAAACGAAGCATGGTAACAAAATTTGTTGGGCATATGTGTGTATGGAGACGGTGGCTGAAGTAATCTTGTATAGACCAAAACCATCTCACCAAAAGCAAGCAGTTGACCAAGAGGCTGGGTAATCTCAATCAAATAAGAAATGCTCTTCAAATATGATGACTATTTTATTTTCATAGAACTTTAGTTCATTTAATATAAAAAGTACATAAATTTTCTACTCTCATTAAAATTTCACCATCTTTCCAGTGCATGCTAAAGCTTTGCCAGTTAAAACTTTTCAGAGTATCAATTAATTTAAGAGACACTGTGATGGCATAAATGTCTGATCCAGATAGGAGAAATTTGATGATATGGAAGGATATGTCCCAGGAATAGAATTTCTTGGTTTCCCTTAAATGGCCATATAAAGTAAAAAAGAAATGTATTCAATTAGATGAGATAAAAGTCATAGTGTCAGTCAGAATTTTCTGTATTAAAAATTCTTTGTGCCTCAAAATATGTACATTTTTTTTTTAACTTTGGTGTGATTGAGGTTGTGGTTCTGTATCAGGCTGCAGGTTAATTTTGTTTTTTTCTCAATGTTTCATGCTTCTCAATATTCCCAAAGCAGGTTAGACATATTCTCATATCAGAATGGATTACCAAAGTTGAGATTATTTCAGGTACCTATTCATATCAGTTCCACTGACATTCTCTGGCCATATCATGTCACATGGCTGAGACCATCATTAATGAAATTGGGAAATAAATTCTGCCCATAATAAGAAGTGTTAATAAGTAAATATTTGTTGGACATTAATGCAAATAGTATTTATTTAGTAAAATGGAGTCAAATTAGCAAAATCTTTTTTTTTATTCAATGACAATTTATGCAAAAATCATCACCTTTGTAGCTTCTTTGCCCTATATGAGACCACTGCTGTGTAGAAATAAAATTTCCATAAGTGTAGGGTGAAAAAGGCAGGAGGGACTATTAGTGAGACACTTAAGTAAAATTCTTCTGAATACACAAAAATAAAATAGGCTACTGTGGAAGGTTTGTGGTAAGTATAGATTGTGTTTATTATTACTATTTCCATTCCACTAGTTTTATTGCTGATGCTACTGTGGAAAAAATGCTAAATGTAGCCATTTATTCAATGTTTTCTCTTAGACCCATAGAGGTTAAATTAACATGGGGACAAAAAAAAAAAAAAAAAAAGACTGCATTTTTCCAAACTCCCATGCAGATAAATGTTGACAAGTGAAAAATTCTTGTCAATGAGATGTAAGCAATAAAGGTAAATAGAAACTCGCAGAAACTTTCTCTAAATTAAACAAACAGATAAGTGCAAGGCAAAATACAGGTGACAGCCTAATGAAGGATGAGTTACTAGAGTCACTTTAAAGGTTACATTGTAAATAAAGCAGAGATGGTATTTTTATTTAATTATTTTTTGTTATTGTTGTTCTTCTTTTGTTTATACCTGGTGATGGCATAAGAAACTAATGCCATTTTAGTTATATAATTAAATAAAATCAGACTCTAAAAGTGTATGCTGTTGTGTTTTATTTTAGAAACTCATTCCTGTAAGAATCAGGGATTTATTCTAACTTAAGGTGATTTTATTTCACAAACTCATTCCTGTGAGGACCAGGAATTTATTCTAACTTAAGTTTTTATTAATTTCATCTTCATAAATTGAGACATATAGACTGGGAAACTTTTAAAACATTTTTAAAGCATGATATTTAATGAAATTAAGTCTGATATTTAGAAAATGCCCATCAGCATAGTTTATGGGTAGAAGAAATAGCTATATCCTTTATCTGTAGCTTAAAAAAATCCATTTAAGTCTTAGGTAACATGTCTAAACTACTTAAATAGCTCATTGTTCTTCATTATTCACGTTCCAGTTTGACATTGAGAAGGGTTCACAATATTTATGTAAAGACTTGTGAATTTCTCAGAAAGCATTCATTTTACATAGTATAGGTCTATGATTATCAAAGGGTAATATGAATACAGATGCATTCTTGCTTCTCATATACTTGGATAAAGTTCATGGCAAAATCTTATAAAGCTTATTAAATGAGTAAGACAGTCAAAATTTCAAAAAAAAATCTAATAAAATAGATAATTGTTTGGATATGTAGTGTCCCCAAAATCTCATGCATGGCAAAACACAAGAATTTTCAGATTTTCATGCCTATGGGGATTTTATTTGCCCTTGGTGATAGAAGTTTTCTCTCTGTTTCCACCCCTCTTCAGTTGCTTTCTCCCTTCATACTCTTCCATCTTGACATTCTACCTCACCTCAGGTCCAGAGCTATTAAGTTGTCTCTCTGTGCACTGAGAACTCTGAAACTAGGAGTGCCAAATAAGCCCAATCTAAAATGTTATTGTCAGGTCTTTTGGTCACAGTGGTGGGAAAATCTCATTAAATCAAGAGATAAAATAATTTTCACTTGTTATTAAAGACTTTTTTTTTCTTTTTACAAAATTGAGAAACTTTCAAAACCAAGAACATTAATGGTTCTACAGAATACTAGTTTAGAAACAAATTTATTTGCATAGCAAGAAATAGCATGCAAAACTTATTTAATTTCTTTTAAAATCTTGAAAGATGGAGGGATTGAGAGGACTATTAACTTTGTTACTGGGTCTAAATGCAAGAACACTGGCTATTGATTAAATGTGTTATTTAATTCTCTGCAAGGGTAGAAAAGAGATTGTTTGGAAAAGAGCAATGACATTGAAAGATTAAGATTTTGAGTGTTAGTCTGACATGACCCCTCAGCTCCCCGTCCCTAGCATTATTCCAGTGCTGGAGGAAGCTGAAGCAGAAAGATTCTAAGTTTGAAGTAAACCTCAGCAACTTAGTGAGGCTCTGAGCAACTTGGTGACACTTGTCTCGAAATACAAAATAAAAAAAAAGGGCTGGCAATATGACTTTTTGGTAAAGTGCTCCAGGGTTTAATCTACAGTGGTGGTGTGGGGCAATTTTTAGAGTGACAGTAACACTGCTAAAAGACAGAAGATACAGGGCTAGGAAACAGGAAATCACATAGATAGGGCATGGCTGAAATATGGTTTAAAACCAAGTTCATGCATTCATGTACTTCTAAATCTTATACATCTTCTGAATTTAGAAATTTTCATCTATTCATAAGACACTTTCCAGATTAATGCTATAATTCTAACATTAATTTGCATGATATAAGTAAATGATTAAACCTTTTTACTAAATCGTTTGCAATCTATTCAGAAAACAAATATTATACTTAAAAATTATAAATGCAAATATAAATGAATTTTATATTATTAGAATATATAATTATCATGAGCCAAAATAATTTTTTATTTTCTGTCATAGGTTTCAAAGATGAAAGAAATTATGAGCACTGACATTTAAGACTAATGTGAATAAGGAAAAAACTTTAGTATGAAAAGAATGACAAAACAGTCTAGAAAAACATAAGACTGATTTTCCAGGCAATTATTTAAAACCCATTTATATTACTTTTTTTATTATATCCCTCAGTTTGTCCATTTATAATATGTGTATAATAATTCCAGTGTTTTCAAATTATATATAAAATGCATGAAAAAGCAACTGGTAAGCTATTAATTTGAAATCCAATTGCAGAAAGACATAATTTGTTAAAATTTAAAATTGGATACATTGAGAGTAATTTTAACACAAACTTCCAAATGTTTTAAAAATATACAATATTTATATGTTCTTCAATTTTAAAACCATCCTTTGAATTTTTATGATTCATCAGTCATTGAAATATTTGTATATATAGCTTACTGATATTCAATGGGAAAACCTACCTCTTAAGAAAGCTCTTTAATGAAACAAACATTCAGACTCTACCCAAAGATATTAAAAAACAAAATGAGAACAGAAAAGACACAATTCTAAATAGAAAGAGTTAAAGCCAATAAAATGTAAATAACAAACTAAAATTTGTCTAGATTATATTCCTGAGAAAGCAGAGTTGGGTTCCATATGTGAAGCATGGCATGCATTTTGTATTTAAATTCATACACATATGCACACCCATAAGTAAATATACATGAATTCACACACATGCACACACATAAATAAATACACATATGTTTATATACATCTGTTTATTCATACACAACAATTAAAATGCTACAAAATGTGAAACTTTTTGAGTACCAATATGAGTGGAAGATTTCACACCTGAGCTCACTTGACCTCTTCTGTTGAGTCTCAGTTAAAACACAGATGTACATGATATGTCAAAATACATTCTACTGTCATGTATAAATAAAAAGAATAAAAGAAATTTAAAAACACAGATGCACTGAAAATATTGTATAGAATTACCTTCAGACTAGCTGTATAATGTGTAGAGGAAACACAAATTAACTTCACATTTAGAGTTGGTCTCATCCACAAGATGTTTCATTATGTATATGTAAATATTACAGAAATCCAAAATTCAAAACACTCTGGTCCCCAAACATTATGGGTGAGAGATAATCAACCTGCTTACATATTCAAACATACACAAAAAGTTATAACAGTTTCAATTTAACTCCATCCAGGGTAACAACACTCAGCTAACAGAGCAAAATTTACAACATTTTTAGAATGTCTCTTAATCTTTATCACAGTAAAACTTTCCTCCTATATAGAATAATGAATGTAAGACTGAAAGTCAACAAAACATATATATGTGGGGCAACAGAAGGGATAAAAACTTCAGATATACAGAAAGATGGTCTTAGTTTAAGATTTAGTTTTAATGTTTTTTAATATGTGACTTTAGGATGATTTTAACATCAAAACTAACATTTGTTGAAAATTTACCACTTGCAAAATTCTGCTTTATAAGATTTATATTAGTCATATTAAATAATCCCTAAAGAAGTTTTGGAGGTTGGTATTATTGTTATCTTGCAGTCTTCATTTTACCATTGGAAAATTAAAAGAATTTTTTTCTAAGTCATATAAGTACTCCCAATGTTACCCTAGGGATGAGGTAGGATCAAGAGTTGAACCTTCATCCACAAACCCAGAGTTACATACTCTTCCACATTTTCTCACCTTTGTCTAAAGACTTCATTTCTATAATATATTAAAAGAGAATAATGACTACTTTAATCATGATTTTATGAAGATCAATGATGGGCTTAGGAGACTAAACTCCATACTTGTAAGGTCTCAAGGGATATCACAGAGAGGAAAAGACTTGTATTCTTGCATGTCACTAGTTCTGCTTAATTACTACTCATTTAATCAAAAACAGAGTTGAAGTGCTCAGTGTCCAACAAGATCACTGTACAACAAGACTATATCAAGGACATTGTTATGTGTCATCATGGAATTGTCATTAGATTTGTTAGAAATCAAGTAAGTAACCAGCCACACTGGGGAGAAATTAGTCAAACAAAAGGACGCATTCTTCTCTGTTTCAATTATCTCTGTATTAGAAAGTTACACTTTAGCCTTAAGGAAATATATCATAAAAAGCCAGGCACAGTGGTGCACACCTGTAATCCCAGCAGCTCGGGAGGATCCTCCAAGAAGGGGGATCATGAGTTCAAAGTCAACCTCAGAAACTTAGTGAAGCCCTAAACAACTCAGCAAGATCCTTTCTCCAAATAAAATATTAAAAAGGGTTTGGATGTGGCTCAGTGGTTAAGCATCCCTGGATTCAATCCTAAGAACCAAACCAAAAAAAAAAAAAAAAAAAATATATATATATATATATATATATATATATATATATATATATATATATATATCTCAGAGCTAACTAGGATCGCTAATAGTTCACAGCACTTTCTCTAATTATCACTGAATACTGATGAATTTCTGCAACGTTCTGATAGGGACATCAACAAACTGAGCTTCAGAAGATAAGCTTTTGATATGTTAAAACTCCTCAGTTTATACTTAAAAATAGCATAACATAGTGAGTCAGCCACATCAAAGTTTATAGCAGCACAATTCACAACAGCTAAATTGTGGAACCAACTTAGATACCCTTCAGTAGATGAATGGATAAAGAAACTGTGGTATATAAATGAAATAAAAAAGAGAATAAAATTATGGCATTTGCAGGTAAATGGATGGAGTTGGAGAGTATCATACTAAGCAAAGTAAGCCAATCCCCAAAAAACAAAGGAGGAATATTTTCTCTGATATGTGGATGCTGATCCATAATGGGTGAGGTGGGGAGAACATGGGAGGAATGAAGGAAATTTGCATAGGGAAAAGAGGCGGAGGGAAAAGGAGGGGCATGGGGGTAGGAAACATGTTGGAATGAGATGGACATCATTACCAGTATGAAAGTACCAGTATGAAGACACAAATGGTGTGACTCTACTTTGTGTAGAACCATAGAAATGAAAAATTGTGCACTATATGTGCACTATGAATTGAAATGCATTCTGTTGTTATATATAACAAATTATAATAAATAAATAAATTTGAATTAAAAAAACTGTGCTCAGAAACTACATTCTGAATGCATTTTGGACTCATATATATATATATATATATATATATATATATATATATATATAATTTTTTATATATAAGCTAACAATATAATCTTTCCTTGAAAGCATTAGATATACTCAATAATTTATGGATTCATAAACTTCTAAAAACTCTAAGGGAATTGTATTGAAATAAATAAAGATTATTGGTTAAAAGCATGGATTTGGCTGGGCGTGGTGGTCCACCCCTGTAATCCCAGTGGCTCTGGAGGCTGAGGCAAGAGGATAGTGAGTTCAAAGCCAGCCTCAGCAAGAACAAGGCACTAAGCAACTCATTGAGACCCTATCTGTAAATAAAATACAAAATACGGCTGGAGATGTTCCTCAGTTGTGGAGCGCCCATGATTTCAATCCCCAGTACCAAACAAACAAAACAAAACAAAAAAAGCATAGATTTTGAATTCTGGAAAATCAAACATGTAATTGAAGTTCTTAAGGATTATCTCTATGACTATAGATAAATTAATTCATCTTCTAACCTTTACATTTTATTTGGGAAATTGTTATGAAAATATATATTTTCAGATATTAGTGTAATAGTATATTGTGTTATAACAATTAATATATATGAATAACAGATACCAATTTAATTTAGTTGAGGACACAATGAATAGTACACTTATTATAGAAACTATATTTAGTATATTGATTTTATTAAATTCATATTTTAAAAAATGGTATTAATATTATAAATTTTGAATTCATTTAAATTAATAATGGGAAAATTGAGGAATACACTATTGAAGCTTTTTGAAATTCTCTTATCTGATATTTTCTATCTAAAATATTTGGTAGGATATGTATAATATCTATTTCAAAGTTATATACTAATGAATAGTAAGCGTAACACACTTAATTTGAAGCAAAGCAAATAAATTGCATTTGAAATTACAAGGTTTAAGTAATAGAAATTTGTCAATTCAATCTTGGCAAAAAAGTAGACATAATTAAAATCATACTCAATAATTTTTTTGAACCTAGGTATATATTGTGAGCTTTTAGTACAGAAAAAATTAGCCAGTTAAACATACTTGTAGTTCTTTCTTTAATCCCTAAGTTTTATAAAGTTGTCACTTGCAACAGTATTATCACTATTTTTCAACATCTGTTTAAGAGTGGTACTTAATAACTAGTAATGTTAGTTTCCCTAAAAGGCAGTGTGTTATTTTGTTTATGTGCAGAAATTTACCTCTAGAATGGAGATCAAAATCAGAATTACACCCACCTCTTAGAATTAACATTCTATACAATAGACATTCAAAAATAATAGCAGATGTAAACCTTGAAGTCCTCCTTGACACTTTTCATTCTCTTGTAGCTCATTACAATTCCATTAGCACATTTGTCAACTAGAGTTTCAAAATACATAACACAATAAAATACATCTCACCACCCCCATTGCTAACACCATATCTAATCCCTGTTTCTCTCTCACCTTCACTACAGCGTTAGACTTCTAATTTGTACCCCTGCTGCTACTCTTAGCTCTAGAGACGTCTCACACACAGCAATCACAATGAGAGTTCAATACAAACCTCAGAGTATGTGACTTCCTGCTCAAACTCATTCCTTTCCCATCAAACCTGTATAAAAACTCCAAAACCTTTATGTACAATGTTCCTCATGATCTTCCCCCTTGCTCAGTCAGTCCTTTTCAGGCTCATGTCCAGTGCAATCTGCTTCTTTCTACTTCTGGAGGTCTCTTCTCCTAGACAGACTTAAGACTTAGCTAACTATGTGTTAGTCTCTGCTCAGAAACCACATTCTAACTGAATTTTTGCACCCCCTTTTACATGCTGTCTTTATACCTACTTTGAATTTCTTCAATGGGCTCATCACTGTTGTTTATCTATTTGTCTGTTGTCTGTCTTCATCACCAGGATGCACACACCTTAGAGCTACAAAGTTTGCTTTGATAATAAATGTCCTTCTTATGCACAGAGATGTGCCTGGAAAATTGAAGACTATTAGTCACCCCTTGCCATCTGTGAGGGTTTGTTTCTATGACCCTTTGCTGATGCCAGACTCTACAGATACTGAACACCTTCTATACAATAACATAGCATTCTTATATAACTTTGTACTTCTTCATGGATATTTTAAGCCATTTGTAAATTGAAATTGTTTATATCATGTTAATATAATGTAAATTCTACATAAATAGTTGTAATACTATATATTTTCAATACAGATACAGATTTTTTAAAAATTTATTATCTTTGTGGTTGGCTGAATTTGTTCATGCAAAACCTGTGCATATAAAAATCTGTTTGAAAATATGTGTATGAGTTGTCATGAGCCAGACAATACTCTCAGCATTTTAAATATATTATCTTTTTTTCACATTAATATTGTTAATTATGGAGAGTCCTGCACTAAATAGAATATTTGTCTTTAAATGTAATCATTGTCTACATCATAAAATGTTTTTATTATTCATTATAGTTATATGTAATAGTAGGGTTTATTGTGACATAATCATATGTATGGAGTATAATTTACTTTATTTCAGTCTCTTGTAATCGCTCCCACTCCCATAGTCATGTCCCTCTTCCTCTCCTATACTTCTATTTCCTTCTGTTTATTTATTTTTTTAATTGGTGATTTATAGATAACACATACAAGTAAAATTCACTGTGGTATATTCATGTGTGGACACAGCAAAATTTGCTCAATTAATTCTGCAATTTTTTTTTTCTCTTCTTGTTCCTTCACTCTCTTCTTCTATTCAACTGGTTTTCCTTTTGTTTTCATGGAAACTCCCTTTTATGGCTTTATTTTGCTCTAGCTTCTGATAGGAGAGAAAACAATCCACCCTTGAATTTCTGAGTTTGACTTTATTTCACTTAGTATGATGTTTTCTAATTCCATTCATTAGCCAGGAAATGCCATAATTTTGTTTTACAAAGCTGAAAAAAACTTCATTGTGTATGAATACCACATTTTCTTTATTGTTTCATTTGTTGACAGGAACCTGGGCTGGTTCCATAACTTGGCTATTGTGAATTGTGCTGTTGTAAATATTGATGTGCCTGTGTCATTATAGGATGTTTATTTTAGGGTTTTTGTTTTTGTTTTGTTGTTTGAATTAATACCACAGTATGGGATAACTAGGTGATTCCATTCCTAGTCTTTTAAGAAATAGCTCTATCACTTTCCAAAATGGTTTTTTACTAATTTGCAGTCATACCAGCAATGTATTATTATACATTTTCCCCAAAATGCTCACCAGAATTTAATATTATTTATATTCTTGATGATTCTCATTCTAATTGTAGTGAGATGAAATCTCAATGTAGTTTTGATTTTCATTGCTCTTACTGCTTTGTATGTTGAACATTTTTTTTCAAAAATATAACTATGACAGCATGTGATGAGGTTAGAAGTCCTCTTCATATTTATCCTACTGAACTAACAACATGCAATTATTAATGATGAATTGGGTTCAAACCTAGATTGTTTTTAATGCTAAGATGTTACCCATATATATGAACATGTTGATTATTTGTGTTTTGTTCTTCTGACAAATGTCTGTTTAGTTCTTTTGCTCACTTGTTGATTGATTTTATTGTAATAAGATTTGAATTCTTTATATATTCTGGATATTAATTCCATGTCAGAGTAGTAGATGGCAAACATTTTCTCCCATTCTGTAGATTTTTTACTCTTCCAAATGAATTTTAGGGCATTTTTCTAACTCTGTGAAGAATGTTACTGGTACTTAGAAGGGGATTACATTGAATTTATATAACATTTTTGATTGTATGAACATTTTGACAAAATTAATGCTGTCCATTAAGAATATGGGAGGTATTTTCATTTTTTAATGTATTCAATTTCTTTCTTTGGTATTCTATAGTTAGCATTGTAGAGTGCCGCAGTCCGGCTGCAGAAAAATAACCAGGGGTTTGACGAGCAACTTGAGTAGATTGATACAGCAGGAGTAGGAGCCGTTTATTGTAGGACAGGAGTGGTATATATACATTCCACACAGCTTATCTTAATTAGCACGAACTAGGTACATCAGTCAACCAATAAGGAATCTCCACACTTAATGGCTCGCTGGCTTTACTTCACAAACCACTCCCTCTGGCAAAATGCCAGGCGCCATCCAGACTTGTTTACAGACTCTAACATTTCCCCCTTTTGTTTAATTTAAATAATGACCATAGTGGTTTTTACACAAACACCATAAATAATCTGCTACAAGCAGAAGGGGAGGATACAAAATGTCACAATACCAAAGCATTTGATGGCTCCATGCAAGAAGCCCTTGGAAAAATTATACCAGCCATGACACCGTTTGCAAAGATACCAAGTTACAATTTGTTGTAGATTACAGTTTGTTGTTTCAGTTCAGGTAAAGCAGTGTCTCAATAGATTAACTCACAGTCCAGGTAAATCACAGTCCAGGTAAATTCTGCAGGCAGCTAGCTTAAATCACAGTCCAGGTAACTTCTGCAGGCAGCTAGCTTGATCCGAAGTCTCATCCGGTTCTCAGCAACACTGGAAATTCTTCCACCCTCGTCCTCACCAGCACTGGGACAAGGCAGGAACTCCAGCAATGATGTTAAAGAAAATCCTGTAGTATTCCAGGAGGCGCTAAGAAAACAACCTTCTGAACAATTTAGTACATTATCTCAAGGTTTTTTACATTTGAAATAAAACTTAATAGCTTCCAGGTGTGTGAGAACCATTGTAGTTACTGGCCTTGGAAATGATCAAACTTCAGGGATGAGGGCTGTCTTCCACCTGCAGCCTCCCAGGCAGCCCCAGATGGCCCCGGGGAGTGTCCCAGACTCAAACTGCTTCCAGGCACAGGGAACAAGAGCCTGCAAGACTGTGCCTCAGGGTTTGGATTTGGGCTCTCGCAGTGGCGTCCCGCTCCCCAGGCGGGGGGGGGGGGGGGGGGGGGGGGGGGGGGGGGAAGAGCCAGCTGCCCCAGCTTGGAAAAACCTTGCTGCGCCATGACTGGCTCGCACACGTGGCAGCTGCCACTCCTATTCATGCACCCTCCAGTAATGAAAAGTATTCAGTAATAGCCTTTTGATGCAACTTTTTTCCTGATAATCCTTCTTCTTCTGAACTTTCTTTTTCTTTCTGACTAGAGTTCCTGGGCTCTTATCAACACATGCCCTAACTGCTCTTGGTTCCACTGGGGTGCCTCCTTCCCTTAGTAATTTACTTCTCATCCCTTCCATATTTTTGTCACAAAGACAATACAACATTTCAAGACAAAACAAGACACAAACATATTGTATCAATCTTCTCCATTTTCTCAAAATGGTCATTTTCCCTCTTGCCCTATCTGCCTAGGGACTAGCAGATTTGCTCCTGTCCTATCTATGGACGGGCAGCTTTTTTTTTTTTTTTCTCGTCACTTACCCCTGAGTGTCCCGGGGCTCCCCGTAATGGGCCACCATCTGCCGAAGTCCGGCTGCAGCAAAATAAACAGGGGGGTGACGAGCAACTTGTGTAGATTGATACAGCAGGAGTAGGAGCCGTTTATTGTAGGACAGGAGTGGTATATATACATTCCACACAGCTTATCTTAATTAGCACAAACTAGATACATCAGTCAACCAATAAGAAATCTCCACACTTAATGGCTTGCTGGCATTACTTCACAAACCACTCCCTCTGGCAAAATGCCAGGTGCCATCCAGACTTGTTTACAGACCTTAACATTAACCACTCCCTCTGGCAAAATGCCAGGTGCCATCCAGACTTGTTTACAGACCTTAACATTAACCAATCCCTCTGGCAAAATGCCAGGCGCCATCCAGACTTGTTTACAGACTCTAACAGTAGAGGCCTTTTACCTCCTTGGTTAGATTCATTCCCACATATTTTACTATTATTATTATTTTTTAATTCATTGTGAATGAGATAGTTTTCCTGATTTTTCTCTTGAGAAGATGTTGGAGCATATCTGGGCAGCAACTCTCAAATCCTCCACAGCCCAGAAATTAATCAATGAAATAACAAGTGACCAGAGAGGTGGGTACAGAATAAACCCTCTAAACTCAATATTTGAAGAGTTGAGAATAGAAGGCCCTTGAAATTTGCTTACCTTGGTTACTGGAGCAGGAAATAGAAATGGAATTCTTTGACTGCAAGTCCTACCAGAGTGGAGGGGTTCCAAAGAGAACAAGGGAAGGGAAACGCCCATACCATAAGTTTACTTTCTTAACAACAGTTGGAAAGAAAAGCAGATCAAGATAAAATGAGACAGGAGCAGTAAAGGCAGTTAAGGAGAAGACACAGTGTTTCCCAAATTTGCTGAAAGCTGTGCTGGGCAAGTCAGCCATTTTAATAATTATGCTTTTGCTTTTTAAAACATTCCTAAACAGAGATATCATTCTTCCTGATTTTACACCTTACTAAATGAATAAAAACAAATACATAAATAAACAATAAAAAATAAAAGTAAATCAAGTCCTTGGAGGAACATAACATTTTATTGTCATCCAGCATATAAATCTAAACCTTAATGATACTGGAGTGCCTGCTATTCTCATCTTTCTTCACTCCCTTTGTGAATTGGAAGCCAGGGAAATTGGTGCTTTTATCTCTGTGGCAAGTCACTATATTACATCTTGTCACAATGGGTTTCTCAGTGAATGATTCCCATTAAGCACTGTTTGTAGTTTTGCAAATAATTTATGTTCAGACCAATACAATCTCCTTGTTTTTGATAATATGCTTTTATCTATTCCTGTTAGCTGCATGAAAACATACAATATGAATACTTCACTTAAAATACTGTGTGTAATCTTTGAGAACATCAGTACTCATATTCTTCTATACCTCACAAACCTTGAAGTTGATTCAGCATACCCAGGATGAAGCCTAAGATATTCCTAAAATGGAACTAAGTGGTTGCTTTAAAATAATCTTTGGCATCCTGAACACTCTTGTCTTTGCCACGCTTGATATAAAGGTGCTGACTTATTTCATTTTAGTCTATATATTATAATTCAGAAATATTTTTCATTCAAAATAAATCAAGAAACAGTGCTGTGACTTTCTTGTCCATAGCCATTAATCTCATTTGTAAAATAAAAACAACTGCGAAGTTTGGTTTTGTTTGCTAAGAGTCTGGGGGACACCAAGATAGCTGTTAAAGCATTGTTTATTTTCAACCATCACATAACTTTTCTTCAATTCTTCAATCTTTTCACAAATACCCGAAAATCCACTGATTTGTGGATTCAAGCTAGACACAAATTTGATTGATTTTATGAACTGAATATGAGAGTTTAGACAAATAAGTTAATTTCAGCAGAGTTGTTAAATAAGATAAAATAAGAAATTATTTATCTCAAAAAATACTTTCAAATTCAAAACCTAATTCTTTGACAATACTCTGGATAAAGGATCCAGTGTATCTTAAAATAGCTGAAAGTTTCTTTTTGAACATATCATTAAGCATTTCCCAAATCAAATTTTGTAGAGAGTTGTTGAAGCATGCAACTCCTCCAAACAGAGAGAAAGCATTTCTGGTTCAATAATTGTTACATGGGGCTATCAAATGAGTATTTTTTTTAGTATTCTTGAGGGAATTGTTTAAAGAAAAAGGCAGAACTGGAAAAATGAATAGTTAGAAAACATTCTTCAAAGTTTAGTACACATGTTGTAATAAAAAATTGCTTCTTGAACAACAGGGTTTTTTCTTATCTTTTTTTATGCCTTTTACCTAATTGGGACTTTACCATATTTAATTCACAAAAGGGTTTTCTCCTTTCATGTAAATTCACAAATAAAATGAGATGAAGAAGGACAGTGCTCTCCTAAATATACACACAGACAACACCATTCCAAAAATGAAAATCAAAAAATGGAAAAAGTTTAATTCTTAATTTCAAACAGAGGTTACTCTGTTTAAAGAATATTGCTCATATATCTCATCAAATGTATTCACATTTAGAAACAATCACAGAAACAAATATGCTATAATGTGATATTAGCACATAGAGCTAGAACTAACTTCTATCTAACCTTATAATAGCCACTGATCAACTTTTCCTTAACCCCCCTCTCAACCTTGTTCCCCAGACTCTCATTTTCACAAATCTACTGTCAACTTCTAAAAACAGATTTTTACGTATTTTGCATTTGGATGAGACCATGTGGTACTTATTTTCCTGCCCTTAGCTTATGCTGTAAGGGACTGGCGAACGACAGAGGAAGAGACCACCAAGAGACCGACTCATGCAACAGAAAAAGGGGGTTCATTGAAGATCCAGCATGCTGGGGCGCTGTGCTCACTCAAGGAGGGAGAGCAGCCCAGAGCCCCGAGCAGGGTTTGAGCAGTGTTTAAGTACACTATTTTTAGGGAGGGCAGGGACTTTACATACATCACAGTCCCCTTCAACAAATCACCATACACCACAGGAAAATCAAACAACAACTCTCGAACATGATTAGTACATTCATTGGCGGGAACAGGTCGGGCGGGGGTGATAGGTCAGGCCTAAGAAGGGGGGTACATTCAAACTGATTGGTTTGGGCCCTGAATGTCTACGTGCCAAACTGCACAGGGCCCAGGTTATTTAACAACTAAATGGTCAGGGGGAATATCTACTGGGCAGTCCTGTGAATTGTCCTAACAGCTACAGGAATTTTAGGTTTTGAGTGTAGCATAGGAGCTTAACAATACCTGATCCTTTACATTTTAACTCAGGCTTTGCAGCTTAGAAACTTTACAATGCCTGGTCTTTAACTTCAGTTTCTTTTATCCTTTCAATGCCACTAAACATGATGATCTCCAGTTTCATCCATGTTGTCCCAAATGATTGATAAAATATTGCTTTTTTATGGCTTTTATCCTTTTTATCTGTTCATTGATTAGTAGACACATAGGTGGTTTCCATTTCTTGGCTGTTGTGAAGAGTGTTGCAATAAACATGAGAGTGGAGATGTCTCTTCCACATACTGTTATCATTTGCATGGAACACATACTCAAGGGTAAAACATCTGGATCATATAGCAGACCTATTTTTAAGGTTTTGAGAAACTTACATACTACTTTCCATATAGCTTTACTAATGTATGCTCTCATCAACCCTTTGGAAGTGTTACCTTTTCTTCACATTCTCACTACATCTCTTCTTTTTAGTCCTATTGATCATGGCCATTCTTACTAAAAAAAAAAAAAGTGATACCTCAGCCTAGTTTCAACTTGTATTTACCAGATGATTAATGATGTTGACAGCTTTTTCATATACCTCTTGGCTATTTGTATGTCTTATTTGAAAAATTTCCATTTAGTTTTATTGCCCATTTTTATCTGGGTTATTATTATTTGTTCTTTGCTATGAAGTTTTTGGTGTTTCTTACATTTTGGATATGAAATATCAGGAAAAAACATGTGTAGTCATAAATGTCATAAAAATATGTGTAGTTCACAGATATTCTCTCCCATTGTATAGTTTGTGTCTGTTCTATGTTTTTGTTTCTATTATTGTGAAGAAGCTTTTTAGTTTGATATTATCCCATTTGTTTATTGTGGCTTCTGTTTTCTCTAAGTTCAGGGTAATGTCCCAAATCATGCCCATTCCAATATCCTGAGTATGTTCCCTTTTTTTCTTCAAGTAGTTTTGTAGTTTCAGGTCATAAATTTAAGTCTTTAATTCATTTTGAGTTCATTATTTTAAGTGGTGAGGGAGAGAGAGGTCTAGTTTAACACTTCTGCATGTGCTTATTCGTTTTTTTTCAACATTATTTATTAAAACTCTGTTATTTTTCCAATGCATCTTCCTAGCAATCTTTAAAAAAATATTTTAAAAATCTTTTGTCTGGCATGCATAGATTTACTTGTAGGTTTTCATTCTTCTTTTGTGGGGTATGTGTCTATATTTATGCCAGTATCATGGTGTTTTGATTACTAAATTTTTCAATATATTTCAAAGCTAAAAAGTCTACTGCCTCCTGCTTTGTTCTATTAAAAATATTGTCTTTGAATATTTAGAGTTACTTGTAGATCTGTGAAAATTTTTAGGAGGATTGCTTTTTCTAGTTCTGTGAAAAATACCATTGAAATTTCAACAAGGATTTCATTGAGTGTGTATCAGTTTTTATTGAATGGACATTATGACAATATTAATCAAACAAAAGATACCTCTTCATTTTTGTGTGTGCTACAATTTCTTTCATGAATATACAATAATTTTCATTATACGTATCTTTCATCTCTTTGGTTAATTTTTTTTTCCAATTTTTTTGTATCTGTTGTAAGTGCAATTGTTTCTTGATTTCTTTTTCATGTAATTTATTATTGGCATTCAGTGATGCTATTGAATTTTGTATGTTGATTTTGCATTCTGAAGTTTGTTGAAATTTATTAGGTTCAATGATTTTTTTGGTGGACTGTTTGAAGTTTTCTTTCTCTAGCATCATGTCATCTGCAAACAGTGACAATTTGACTTCTACAATTTAAATGTCCTTTATATCATTCTCTTATCTGACTGTACTGGTTAGGACTTACAACACCTTTTTGAACAAAGTAATCTAACTAAAGACAACACCTTTTTATAAAAGAGGGTATCTTTACACTCTAGATGACTAAGAGAAAGCTTTAAGGTTTCTCATTCAATATAATGTTAGCTGTCTGCTTATTGTAAATGACCTTTATTGTGTTGAGATATATCCCTCTATTCTTCAAATGTTTGTTAGAACTCAGCAGTAATGCCATCTGATCATGGATTTTTCTTTGACGGAAGACATTTTAACACTGATTTCATCTCATTACCCAACATTGGTATGTTTAGTTTTCCATTTCTTCACGATTTAATTCTAGTAATGTGTTATGTGTCCAGTGAATTGTCAAGGTCTCTTAGGTTATCAAATTTGTTAGTGTGTAGTTGTTTGTGATACCATTTAATGATCCTTTGTATGTCTGTGGTGATAATTTTAATGCCTCCCTTTCATCTCTGATTTTATTTATTTCAGTGTTCTTTCTGTATTGTTTTGGTTAAGGAATTGTTAAATTTGTTTTTGTTTTTTTCAAGAAACATCTGCTTGCTTCATGTATTTATTTTGTATCTTTTTGTTTGTATTTTATTTATTTCTGTTCTAGTTTTTATTATTTTTTTCATTTTATTAATTTTTAATTTGGATTCTTCTAGTTTGTATATTTTCAGGAAATGTGTCTTTAGGCAGATTACTTGAGATCTTTCTGCTTTTTTGATGTAGACACTGTTTGCTATAATCTTTAATCTTAGCTTTGTTTTTACTGTGTCATATAGGTTTGGAATTTTGTCTCCAATTTCATGTGTATCTAGAAATATCTTAATTTTTCTCTTGATTTCTTCTTTGATTCACTGATTTTTAAAGAGTAAGTTGCTTAATTTCCATGTGTTTTTGTAGTCCACAAATTTTCTGTTATTATTATTTTAAAACTTATTCCACTGTATTTTGGTCAGCTATTCACTGCTGTAACCAAAAGACATGACTTGTAGACAAAATTGCATAGGAAATATAAATTATTAACAAGTTCATGAACAAGGTGAGCTATCTTAATAGCAGGTATCATTTGAAGAAAATTTTATTGTTTCAAAATATAGACATTACTGTTTTCTTTATAATATTTTAGGCCACTTATCTTAGAAATGAAAATAAATCCAAACTTTCAATTATTAATTTACTTCTGAAGTCTATATATATTTTCTTCCTTCTCTTTCATTTTTGTTATTTGCCTATATCTTTAACTAATCTATCTTCAAGCTCAGTAGTTCTTTTTTTTCTGTTTTATTTATCCTGTTATGGAAAGCATTTATCATATCTTTCACTTATTTGATTTTCAGCTCAAGATTTTCTGCTCGCTTTTTCTAATTGCTTATCTCTCTATGCTAAATTTCTCCATTATTGTACTCAACAATTTCTCTGTGTTTTCTTGAAGCTCCTTGAGTTTCCTTAAAAGAGCTTTTTTAAATTCTCCATTTGAGATTTACTGATTCCTATCTGGTAATTTTTGCCACCTTCTTTTGACCATTAGCTGAAAATATTGTGTCCTGTAAGGTCTTGTTATATGTTGGTATACAATATCATCTGGGCATTGAGAGGTATAGTTATTCTAATCTTCCTAGTTTTGCTTTGTTTATTCCTGTCTTCCCAGAAATGATAAACAAACTGCTTGTTTTCTCTCTGTGCTGTAGTCATTTCCTTATTTCAACACTGGACCGTGTGCAAGTCCAAGTTTACAGAGTCTCCTTTTTTATTGGTGCATTACAATCATACAAATTACTAGGATTTGCTTTTACACATTATGACATATAAATGACATAATTTAGTAAATTTAATTCTCCTGATTTTAAAAGAGTAAGTTGCTTAATTTCCATGTGTTTTTGTAGTACATGTGTTTTGTATTCTCCTGTACTCTCCTTTCCCACCTTTCCTTCCTCTTTCAGGTCACCTTCTACTACCTTCTACTACTTCCTTCTATTTTTGTGAGATCTTATTCATTTTTTCTAATTTCCATGTGTGGGAGAACACACAATACTTGACTTTGTGTGTCAGCCTTACTTCTTTTTTTTTTTTTTTTTCAGTGAGGTGGCAGGTACTGGGGAATGAACTCAGGGGCACTCAACCACTGAGCCACATCCCCAACCCTATTTTCTTTTCATTTTATTTAGAGAGAGGGTCTTGCTGAATTGTTTAACATGTCACTTTTGCTAAGGCTGTCTTTGAACTTGCTAACCTCCTGCCTCACACTCTGAGTAGCTGGGATTACATGCATGAGCCACTGTGCCTGGCTGCCTTATTTATCTTAAAGTCTACTATTGGTGTGTTGTTACAGTGTCAGCACTAGAGTGTGATCCAAGCTCAGGTTTGTCCCAGATCTTTGGTAGGTGTGTTGGTCAGAATAAATCAATAGAGTTAATAAAAAATATGGTGTATTTTTATATGACCTTGCTCCAGGATAGGTCCAGAGGCTCATCACACAATCACTGTCCTATGCTCAGGAACTGGCGAGTTCAGCTTAGCGAATTCAGCTTAGCTTTTTAAGTCCCTGAACCGAGGATCCACTGAAACCCACTCACTACTGGGTAGAACCAAGATATGTGATGCTATGAAGTGACCTGACTGCCTTTAACTGCTGCAATCAGCCATATATGATGCTGGTGTAATAGAAGTTCAATAAATTTTATATGCATGTCTTTCCCTGACCCTAGGGTTGTTCCAGAGGATCCATTCACAAGAAAATCTGGGGAAGGGGATTACTAGTATTTGCCCAGTAACTTTCACCAGATTGGCACTAAGAACAAATTTTTGTATTTTCTTATCTGTCTTTCCCCTAATAGATGGATTTTTGTTCTATGCAATTGGGGTTGGGTTACTGTTCATGATGGCAGTCCCTTTACCATCCCAGCTGATGCTAAGATGAGTCATCCCTGAATCTCAGAGTTGCATAGACCTGCATAGTCTCAGGTGTACAAAGTACAGTGCTGCAACTGGTGCTGACCCATGCCAAACCCAAGTTGGTCCCACATGGGTATGTAAATCTACCTGGTTCTGTGGTAGTTCTAGAGCTGTCAGAAATAACTGGTATAGTAATACCTGTACTACCTGAGATTGGGGAAAGAGTGGTGGACACAGTCCATTCACTACCAAGGCAGATGCTAAGTTGAGTCTCAATAGCATCTCACATCTACAAAAAAAAATTACTTGTTACTGGGGATATAGTTTGTACATCAGGCCTATGTCAAAACTGATAATGATGCAAACTGAAAATTGAGCTTGTCTGACAGGTATATCAGGATAGATTTATGAGCTCATTCTGGGACATCTGGCCTGTGCATAGGGCCTTTGTATTCTATTGGTGCTTGTTTTCACCATGGAAGGGCTGACACTGACTCTGAGGGCAAAGTCTAATGTGGCCTTTCCATCCCTACTCTCTAATGGGTAGAGCCTATCTTCTCCCTCTGCTGTCAGTATTAGAGTATGAGTAATAGATGCAGCCTGTTTTACTGTCTGGCTAGGACATTTCCATTATCTCAGTGCACAGGTAGTATCCTGGTGATAGGGATAATGGAACTTGCCAAGCAACCAGCTTCACGATGGCATACCTGGTACTCAGTATCAATTCTGAGGTCTGGACTTAATTGTGTCTCCCTTTGCTAAGCAATAGCCATATTTTTCCTGGGTGTGCTGCTTGGAATAGGGAAAATTGTTGTATGGACAACTCTTTTCTTCTTCACTTCTTCAATGTGTATATTCTCGTTATATTAAAACAATGTACTATGGCCTCTTACAGGGTTTCCTGGGCTCTGGGCTCTTGTGAATACAGATGGGTGAGTAAATAGATGTTTATTTTGCTGTTTTGAAGTTACCTTACTTTTACCTTTCTTTCCACAAAGTGAAAATAGGGATGAAGAGAAGTCCTGTGATAAGCTGTGGATTAAACAGCTATTTTCTTTTTTCAAACTTGAGAATGAAACTGTACGTATGCAGCAATTCCCATCCTAGAAATAATTGTTTGAATGGTTTAGGAGATTGAACCTTGGGCTTTGAGCATATTAAACTCTATCACTGAATAATTCCCAGCTAGAGATAAATCTGAACAATTCCCAGCTAGAGATAAATCTTTTGTGATCATCTGTGTTTTTTTGTTTTTTCCTCAAGGATGTTGCTTAAGAAATGTTAAGTCATGGCAGAGACAACTGTAGGATGGCATGCAAAATTCACCTTTTAAACAAAGTTAAGGATTGTACTTGAGACAGCCATCCATCCCAGTATATCAGTGTTGGTTTCAATTAATATCTACTGTCTCCACTGCTGGTGCTATTTTGCATTTTTTTCTGAGTTTACCTTTGTTAAAATGCTGTATTCGATGAAATACGCCTGTTAGAACTTCATTTTGCAGCTTTTGCCAACAGCTTTCCTGTTGACATGCATTCTGATTTTACACAGTTGAAACTAAATAAAAATAATCAAAACATCTTTTCTTTATCAAAAGTTTCTAGATCAACAAAAGAACAAGTAACAAAGTAAAAATAGGTAAATGAAATTACATCAAATTAAATAGCTTCTATATAGCAAAAGAAATAATTAACAGTGAAGAAACAAGCTACAGAGTGTGAAAAGTATTGCCAAACTATTCACCATATAAGGAATTGATATTCAGAATATATAAAAAAACTCAATACTAAACAACAAAAATAATAATCCAGTAAAACTGTGCACTAAATATTTGAATATACCTTTCTCAAGTAAGATATGAATGTGTCCATACAGTGTATGAAAAATGCTCAATAAAACTAATCATCAGAAAATTCAAATCAAAACCTCAATGAGACATCATTTCACCACAGTTAAAATAGCTATAACCTCCCCCCCCCAAAAAAAAAAAAAAAAACAACAATAATCTATCAAATACTAGTGCGGTTGTGGAGAAAGTGGATCTCTTTTATGTTGATGAAAATATGGATTAATAGAGCGATTATGCAATACAATATATAGATCCTTAAAAAACTAAAAATGGAACTACTATATGACAAAGCAATCCCACTACTGGACATATATACAAAAGATTTGAAATCATTATATCAAAGAGATACTTGGTCTCCTGTGTTTATTGTAGCACAAACCACATTAGCTAAATTATGAAGTAAATCAAGGTGTCCAACAATAAACAAAATAATAAAGAAAACGTAGCCTGTACACACAAAAGAACATTGTTTAGCAGTAAAAAAATAAATAAAATCTTGATATTTGCTGCAAACTAAATGGAAATCTACGTCATTATGCTAAGTGAAATCAAACACAGAATGACAAATACAATATGTTCACTCATTTGTGGAAATGAGAAGCTCAATCTGAAAGAAAAATGCTAAACCAACAGAAGAAAAATATACTTAAACTTAGTTACAGACGACAGCTAATCTAAAATGCATTAAACTGAAAGAATCCTTTGCAAATATAAGCACTTCATATAGTATATATGCAAAACATAAGTTAAAAACTCTTCATGTTTTCTAACTGAACTGTAGATTTTGGGGAGAGATTTAATGTGTAATTAATATGATCATTTATATTTTTCTTTTTACAATCTATAATTATCAAAAGCTGCATGGTACTGGCATCAAAAATTCAGGAACACCAATGGAATAGAAGAGAAGACACAGAGACAAACCTACATAAATGCAATATCTGCTGTTAGGAAAAGGTGCCAAAAACATGTTGGACAAAACATAGCCTTTTAAAACAAATGGTGCTGGGGAAAAAAATGTGTGTGTGTGTGTGTATTTGTATGTATTTGTATCTATCTATATCCATATATTATATATGGATATAGATAGATAGATAGCTACACATAGAAGAATGAAACTTGACCTCTGTCTCTCATCTTGCACAAAAGTCAACTCAAAGAGCATGAAAGACCTAGGAATTAAACCAGAAACTTTGCATCTGCTGGAAGAAAATATGAGCCCAGCACTTCAGCATGTCAGCACAGGAACCAACTCCTAAACTAGACTCCTAAAGTACAGGAAAAAAAAATTTAAACAAATAAGCAAGTGGGATTGATTGCATCAAATTAGAAAGTTTCAAGAGACAAGAACATGAAGAGAGGGCCTACAAAATGGGAGAAATGCCAAAATGCCACCTGCTCCTCTGATAGGGCATTAATATCCAGAATATACAAAGAACTCAAAACACTTAGCCCCCAAAACAAAACAAAAACAACAAAAAGCAAGCAAACAAAAAACAACAACAAAACTCAATAAATAAATGAGCAAAAGAATTAAACAGACACTTCTCAAAAGAAGAAATAAAAATGGTCAACAAATATTTGAAAAAATTTTCAACATCTTTAGCAATTAGGGAAATGCAAACAAAAACTACATTGAGATTTCATCTCCCTCCAGTCAGAATGACAATTATTAAGAATAAAAATATCAAAAATATTGGCAAGGATGTGGGAAGAAAGATACACTCATACATGGTTGGTGGGACTGCAAATAGGGCAACCACTCTGGAAAGCAGTATGGAGATTTCTCAAAAAACTTGGAATGGAACCACCATGTGACCCAACTATCCAACTCCTCAATATATATCTGAAGGATTTAAAATCAGCACACTACTGTGATGAAGCCACATCAAAATTTATAGCAGCACAGTTCAAAATGACCAATCAACAGGAGTGTCAGAAAGAAAATAAAAATTAAAAAAAAACATAAAAAATTTTAAAAAATGATCCAGATCCAACAGATGAATGGATTAAAAAATGGGGTATGTATACACAATGAAGCATAACTCAGATGTAAAAAAAATGACATTATAACATCCGCTGGTAAATGGATAGAAATGGAGACTGTCATGATAAGGAAATAAACAAGTTCCAAAAAGTAAAAGGTGGAATGTTTTCCCTGATATATGAAAGATAATCAAAAATAGGCAGATGGTCGAGTTGGGAGAATGAGAGAGACAGAAGAAAAAAAAAAACAGGGGCAGGGGGAGAATTTCTTCAACATGGAGAATAGATAAATAGAGCTGATGAAGAGGATTGAGGGGAAGCAGGAAGGACAGGATAGGGGAAGAACACTGGAATGTATCTGTCCAAACTTTCATGTATATATATATATATATATATATATATATATATATATATATATATATAAGAGAGAGAGAGAGAGAGAGAGAGAGAGAGAGAGAGAGAGAGAACCATGAATCTCAACATTACATATGTATACAGAACACTGATTTCAGAAAAGTATAAATAAATGGCAGAAAGAACAATAGAGTAGAGGGAAGGGAGCAAGGGGTAGGAAGATGTGGGGATAAGTTCTAGAGACTGAATTTAGCAAATTTACCTCCATGCTCTTGTGATTATGTCAAATTGTATCCTAATGTTATATATAACTAAAAAGAATTTTTAAAAAGTAGTATGACAATGATCCTAGTAATGATTTCATGGATATAACTTTTAAAGTACAAGCAAGCAACCAAGCTAAAAATAAAAAAGTGAAGCTACCTCAAACTGTTCTTGACTTCCTTGAGTGATCTCTGGTTTTTGTAGTCAGTGTGTACCCTTTACAATGTGATTATTTATCAACTGATAGATTAATTTTTAGGTTGATTTTTTTGTTGTTGTTCAGGATATAATTTACACATAGTAAAATACACTTGTTTTAGGAATACAGCTTTTAAATTTGATTAAGTGTATTATGTAAGGTTACATATTGATAAAATAATGAGAATATAGAACACTTCATTATCATAAGTTTTTCCTGTGAGTCCAATACAAGACATTTCCAACCTGGCCACATTATTTTAGATCCAATGTTCAACTTTGCCTATTCTAAATTTCATATAAATAATTTTTTATTTAATGTAGCCAAATTGTATTTGGTCTTTTCTCAATCAGTATAGTGTTATTATGGAGAATGTTTTTTTTTTTTTTCAAAGCAATAATATCTTAATAAATGGATTTAGCCCAAATAATTTTCCATGTATTTGTTAATTTGCAAAGAGAGAATGTTTAGGTTTTGTCAGGTATTACATTTTATGAATAAGTGCTTATAAACCCATTCTAAGTTCAATTAATTTACATAAGTACATAGAGTAAAAGAATAGAAATATACTGAATGTTTACATTTAACTTTATATAAATCATAACTTTCTATAAGACAGAATATCTATTCTACAAAGCAGTTGTGCATTTATTTATTTCCTCCAGTAACACATGAGATTTCAATATTTAAACAAATCCTTTGTGCACTGGGATGCATTTTTTGATTGTCATCAATGTTGAGCAATTTCTCCACATACTTATTGCACATTCATGTGTTTTTTGTGAAGTATCTGTTCAAATGTGTTCCCCAATGTTAATTCTACTTTCTATTGACCTGAGCTTATTCTTTCTGTATTCTTTATACAAGTTCTTCTACATAAATACTTACATACACAGTCAAAATTAATTTTTTGATTAATTAAATCTTTTCACCATAAAATGATATTTTTTTTTCTGTATGTGTCCATTATGAGGTCCAGAAAGTTTACTTTCATCCATAATTTGAATAAATACTCTTTTTTTCATGAATTGACATTTTATTTTAGCAAATGATCATATCCCAAGATGATCATATTCCTGTTACTCTTTCATCTATTAAAGTGATGAATTCCCTTAATTATTTTTCAAGTTAAAAAAAAATGAATTTCAAAGACAGATTTGATTTTCTAGCATTATCATTGCTTTAATTATATTTGTAAATTTAATTTACTAAAATTTCTGAAGTATTTGGAATGTATTTATGAGGAATATTATTCTGAAGCTTTCTCTTCTTTTAACACCCTTGTTTTAATAAGGTAATGATAACCTTATGAAATAAGGTGAAGATTGTTCAAATCACCTTTATTTTTTAAAAAAAGGTTTTGTACAAATTATGTACTCTTTATAAAACTGTTCATGAGTTTATTAGTGAAGCCATTTTTGACTGGAACATATAAGAGGAACTTTTAAGTAGTACAGTTTCACAATAAATATAGGACAATTTAAATAATATAGTCCTTCCTTTAATTGTTTTGGAATTCAGTCATTGGAAATTTTTCACTTTATTGAATCTGTCACATTTTTCATAATGTTCACTCATTTTTCAGTGTCTCTCTGTTGGAACTCCAATTTCATGTGTAGTAGATTGTGTGATTTTTTTTTCCCTACAGGTTTTCTTTACCTTGTATTTTCCTTCCTTCCTTCCTTCCTTCCTTCCTTCCTTCCTTCCTTCCTCCCTCCCTCCCTCCCTCCCTCCCTCCCTCCCTCCCTTCCTTCCTTCCTTCCTTCCTTCCTTCCTTCCTTCCATTGTAAGCTTAAATTTAGGTAGTTTATTTTCAAGTTAGGTACTGAGTTGTTATTTTTTACTTTGCTATTTTTGCTCAAAATAGCTTTGGTGATTAGGGTTTGTTTTGTTCTACCATCTACATATTGGAAGGTTTATTCAATGGCAGTGCCAACAGTTTTCATTATCAAATAGGGTAGTTCTTTTGTCTCTGTTTTTCCTTTCAAATTTCCTAACATTGGTTTTATTTATATTACTATAGCATTTGACCAATTTGTGTCCCCCAAACCAGTATGTTCAGGAAATACATTTTCGAGAGAAAAATTCAGTGAACACAATAATTGAATATTGAGAAAACCAGTATTTTCTCTCTGACGATACACAATATGCTCGCTCTTTTATATTGTTGATTGTGAGAGCTGTTGGGTTAAAAGAAAACTTGAATATCATCTGTCAGAATGACAAATTTTATGGCCCATTATGATTACAAATAAAGGTGGCTATTCCAAACATGGTATCACATTTTGTAGTAGAATTCAGGGCAGGGGATGTGAGCTTTTATTAATGTTGAGCAAAATCTAATACTCAAAGGAATGTTTAAATATTGATGAGAATTTAATGCTGCTCTTTTAAATGAAGAAGTGTATGATACTGCAATATTTGTATATTACATGGTATTTAGTGATTAGAACAAATTGCAAATTTTTGTAAACAAGAGAAAAACACTCATTCTCCAGTTTTGATTGAACATTTGCTCATTGGGCTCTGTGAAAATAAAGATTATCAAGACTAGATCTTTCTGAAAAACAAGAGCCAGAAAATATTGTAACAGTATGTGAAGTTTTCTACTTTTCATACCAGAGGCCTTTGTAACTCCTATAGTTTTCATTTTCTATTACCTGGCTTTTAGAAATTTAGAAGCTATTAAAAATGCATCACATCTCAAGAACTATCTAATCTAATTTCTGCAAAACACTATCAAACATAATTTTTAGATTTGTGTTCTACTGTTGGAAACTAAGCATAAGGAGATAAAATAATGTGAAACAAAGTAAAGATGACAGTATCAGAAACTGAACTCCAAAGCCCACACAGTGTTGTTGTAACAAAATACACAACCCCAGGAAACTAAACTACAGAGCCAGAGTTTTCTCTCCTTTCTGATGCTACAAATCCCAGTTCAAGTCAGATGGAGATGGTTCCTGGTCACGCTGTCTTCTTGATTTTTAGAAGGCTCTTTATTCCGTGTTCACATGTGTTTCCTTTATTGTGTGTGTGTCCTTGAGTTGGTCCTCTTCTTTCAAGGTCACAAATCCTAATAGGTAAGGAACCCACCCTTATGATTTTATTTCATCTTAATTACTCCTATAATCCCTAACTCCAAATAAAGTTGCATTAGGGATTAGGTCTCAATGCATGAATTTATATGAACACACAATTCCACAATTCGGTGGTAGCAGTCACCATATTGTTTTTTGGACTTGGTTTTCTATTACACTAATATACAGGAAAGATTAGAGGTCAAAACTCAATATTGCCTACAGAACTGAGATTGAACTAACATGATTTCTGTTTTGTTTCTTAAGCAATTTGCTTTATTCTTTTACCTAATTAAATTATCTTTGTCCACTGAAGAGGCAATCTGCTTTAAGTAACCGAGTTAGCAACTGATTTTTCTTTTTTTCTTTTTTAACTTCCATGACTATTTATAATTTGAATAAATGGAAAAGACTAAATTTAGGTAGGTAAGGTAAAATATGTTGCACTCAGATGGAAATAAAATATACCTGATATTTTCTTCCTCAAATGAAATGCTTTGGCTTGTCTCTGCTTGCAATTGTTTTTATATTAGAGGCATGAATTTCATGTTGTGTTCTCTGGTATAAATCAGAAGAAAACAGGAATGGATGTGAGAAGCTCTGGTAGCCATGATACGCCTCATTAGATTATAAATCCCTTGGCAACCAAACTAAATATGATCATTTTGTCCATAAAATCTGGTAAACTAAGCAGTCAGGAAAGTCTTGCTGACCAAATAAGAGAACAAGGGGGTGAATGACATTACAGAATGATGTCATCAAAAACACCTGCATAGCACATGGAGCAGGAGGCATTCATTACTTATCTGTGATCATCTTTACATGGAGGATTTTGCTGGTGATTCTGTCAAAGCCTTTCTTTTCCGCCCTTTCATACAATAAAATAATAAAGATGAATACAGCCCCCATGGTTTCATTGAATCATTTTACCTAGACAGAACTTTTGGAATACCTATTGTCTCCTGCAGTCACTTTGCTATGTGTGTGCGTTCTGCATTTTAATTGTTTTAAAATTTAAGTGTTGTCTACATCTATACCATTAATCTCATTAACTAGAAAATGAGCTTTTACCACACAAGAGACATTTTGAGCTTCTCTTCTGCTCCCCAAAGATGGGTTATTACAAAACTCCACACAGAGTAAGTTTCAGTTAGTTGTTGCTAAGATGACTTTTCAAAAATAGATAATAGAAATCTGCTTTCTTATACTAAACTCAGTTCTCTTCTGAATTATAAATCTTTATGCCTAGGGACTTCAATACCTCCTCTATGAATTACAGCAATCTAGACTCATGCAATATGCATTCATTCGTTATGAGGATATCTTAGGAAAATGAAAAATTGAAATTAATGCAACTTTCAAAATCAAATGATCCATAAAACCCATCATTTTTAAAGGGAAAAAATGCTCCCAAGAGTTGAAGAATACCTATATAATTTAGAGTGATTAATAAAGAATTATTCTGTTTCTCCCATCTGCTAATGTGCAAGTAAATTATAATGGAGAAACATCAATACTTTAGAGCAGCAGGGTGTAATGCACCAAAACTGTATTATGTGTCTGTCTGTATGTAAAGAGAGTGATAGACACACATAAAAACATCACACATATAACCCTCAGCCTCCCAAGTCATTGGGATTACAGATGTATGTCACTGTGCCTGGCTGGTCAATATTATTTTATTAATCCAATTCGTTTTGTTTTTGTTGTTGTTGTTGTTTTGTATTTTGGCTTATTAAAATAAAATGCATCTAATTACTTGACATATTTTCTTATCCCCCCACATCTTTTTTATGGGGGGTGGGTATCTAACCAAGAGACCCACATGTGCTAAGCAAGTGCTTTACCATTGAACAATACTCCCTGCCCTAAATTTAATTTCATTCTGGAGAAGCACATCTCATCTTTCAAATTTTAGCTTAATTATGACTCCCTCCAAATGATTTTCAAGGTCACTTTGGCAGTTAGTTAGTCACTCTTATAACATTTATTATGTAGAATTCTAATTTGATGTTTTGTGTATGTGCCCTGGTGTAATGTATTCAAAATTTGTATTGAGCATCTATGCTATAGCCCTGGAGATTTGATAGTAATAAAGATGAATGCAGCCCCCATGGTTCCATTGAACCAGTCAACTAAGTAGCCTCAGATATGTTGTGTTTCTAGTAGGGAAGTGCTGAGTGTTAGGGAAGTCTCGTCTTTGTGTTAGCACAGGTGGCGTCTCTTCTGTTTCTGTATGTATATGTAGGTATGCGTATACATTTGTGTTTGTGTGTATTAATCATCACACAGTCCTGTAAATTTTCAGTAATTAAAAGCAAGAACATGACATACATTTCACTAAATTAATGAAAAAATAAAAACATATGTCTTTCTGAATCTCCATCTCCACAATACCTTTCCTTTTGTAAATTCCTGAAGCAAATTTGCTATCCTTATTCTTTGTCTTTTCTTCTTTTTTTTAAAGTTAAGGCACAGCTACTTGGAATTTATAAACCATATTTCTGAGACCTTTCAAACTCCCATAATCATAAAATGATATTTTTTGCTAAAAGTTACCAATTTTTTCCTGAATTAAAATCACATCAAAGTCCAAAGTCTCCAACCATAGACTATTTGTCATAGTCTCACATGACAAATTAGCACTATTTCAACTTTCCCATTATAGTCTACATAGTTTTGCATTGCCTAGATGAGATATATATATATATATATATATATATATATATATATATATATATATATATTTTATATATATATATATATATTTTATATATATATATATATATATATATATATATATATATATATATATATATATAATAGTTGTCAATGGACCTTTATTTTATTTTTTGATTAGAGGTGCTGAGAATTAATTAAATCCAGTACCTCACACATGCTAGACAAGTGCTCTGCCACTGAGCCACAATTCAGCCCTGTCTAGGTGATTTTTAAAATAGTTTCATTACATGTCCACAGCCAAGAGCACTTATTATAAAGAAATATATTTGTTATTCTGAATTTAATGATAAAAGGGCAAAAATCTATATAAAATATTTTCATATTAGAGATAATAACTATCTTTTCTCACAAGCAAAGTAATTGATGTTGATCTCTTTTGTGGCAATTGTGAGTTACTATTTTACAAAAAAAAAATTCAACAACAAAAACTCTGAATTTTCAGAGTATTTAAATATTCTAGAAATCATCAATATGAAGCTCACAAATCCCATAAGTTTGCTGAGCTAATATGCTTTTTTCTTGCTTGGATTTAAAGGGATAAAGATTTAGATATTTGAACCAAGGCCATGGAAATTGTTGCTACTATAGAAATAACAAGGGAATTGAAATCAGAAAATAGATATCCTGCATTTCAAATGCAAACACTTATAATTGGGGTAGATAGAGCTCTTAATTTCTATGTATCTTCATTTTCTCATTCCTTGAGTACAAAGATTTTTGTTTCAGTTAAAGAACTCCAGCTTTAGTTAATGTTTACCACAATATTTTTGCAAAAAGAATGGCTATCACTAGAATATATGTTGAAGTTGGTCAAGTAGACTGAGAACTTTCAGCCTGTCTTTTTACATTTGGTATTTATTTGTGGAGCAATCAGTTTGGGTGAGCTAGTTACACTGTGGACATGGAAGAGAGTGAAGTAATGTGTTCTATCAAGAATGGATTTAATGCTAACTTTTATCGGACTCATAAAATTGGTTGGTCAAGATGGGAAAATGTCAAAATTTGTTATTGATGAGAATAATCTTTTATAACCTGGGCATCATTCTAGACATCAAAGTGTTCTTCATCTATTCACAGAGACAAACATGCACACAGTGTATGCAAATGTGATGTATTATACTTTTTTGTATGGTAGGTTTATGAATAAAATTATAGAACTAAAGTAGACAGAATACTAAGTTCTGCCAGAGGGACAGGAAAATGGTGTCAGAGAACACTTTTAGAAAAGGAAAAATTTGAAATGAATCATTAAGAGTGGGGGAGTTTTTGCCAGAAGGATAGGAAGGAGCTCATTTCAGAGAATGGCAAGAATCTCAGCAAATTTAAAGTATGAAGATGCACACTATAAATAGGAATCAAAAATGCGTCATTGTGTCATCCATGGGATCCTCCAGAGTTAATCACCCTTCACCCAACAGCCAAAATCAGTTTGTTTATAAAATCTCTTATTATCAGACTCTTAAAGTCTGAAGAGTGGGGTAAATGCTGATAAAACAGGCTCAAAGTCTGATTCAGGATATGTGATGTATACTCAACAGAAAGTTGTTGAATAAAGTTTTAACAGTCATACTGTGTAGTTAGACCATGTTTTGGGTAATATTTGGAAAATTATTAAAATTTTAATTGTGTCAAATAGTGGTGGGCTTTAAACAACAGAATAAGGAGTTGGATTTTATTTAATCAGTGAAAATAAGCCACCAAGTGTATATAAGTAGGGAAAAGAGAGTGTTCTAGTCTTCTTGAAAAAGTTGGAATAACAATTTTTCTAGCCTCAAAACAAGGCCACCTTGCCCCAATAAAATAAATGAGGTTTTTTTTTTCTTTTTCTTTTTCTTTTTTTTTTTTTTTGTGTGTGTGTGTATGTGTGTTTTACACTACTGGGGATTGAACACAGGGCTTGGTCAATGCAAGGTGAGTACTTTGCTACTGAGCTACACTAACAGTCCATGAGTTTTTCCTTTGTAAAAAAGTAAGAATGTTGTATGCGTCTTGCATGGATACTACATTCTTTCCTAAATATCATCCACTTTAAATAGTTGAAATTAAGCAAATACCATACTTTCTTTCCTCAAAGCCTTCTATCAGTGTATTATGAAACTATTTCAGAAAAATTTCTGCCACAACTATGGTTACTATTATTTTGGGGGGAGGGGGCATGAATGGTTTTAATTTTCAAGAAAACTACTTCAAGCTCCTAGAATCACTGTATAATATTTAATATGCCATATAATCCTCTGTATGATTTTTTAAGGTCCTCTTAAGCCTGGATGTGATCATTAGTCTCTCTTTTTAAAATTTTTTCTAAATAGTTATACATGATAGCAGAATGCATTTTGATTCAATATACACAAATGGAGCACAACTTTTCATTTCTCTGATTATACACAATGTAAAGTTGCATCACAGTGCAGTCAAACATGTAGCTAGGGTAATGATCATTTCATTTCACCGTCTTTCCTGACCTCAAGCTTCCCTTGTTCTCCTTTACCCAAAGTTCCTCCATTTTCCCCATACCCCCCGCCCCCCATTATTATGGATCAGCATCCACTTTTAATTTTTTTGGAATTGGCTTCCTTCATATAGCCTGATATTCTCCAACCCCATCTATTTACCTGCAAATGCCATAATTTTATTATCTTTTAATGCTGAGTAATATTGCATTGTTTATATATATCTTGCCGCAGTCTGGCTAGGCACAATTCAGGAGCCACTTGTCAAAAGAAACGAACTTTATTTTTAAAACCACACACGCCAAACCACACAGCTCTTCAGGAAAACCTTCAGAGCCCAACTGCCACCACAGGCTTCCCACAAGCTTCTCAACCTCCCCCGCTCCTCCTGCTCTTGAGGCTGATTGGCTGGGTCACGTGGGCGGAGCCAAAAAAAGTCCCCCAAAGAGCAGCTCCATGGTCTGAAAGGGCGGGGAAACAGCCCAATGAGCATCACTGCAGAGGAGCCAATCAGTTGGCAGCTAGAAGTTGCTGGGGCCTCTGTGAGCCAATCATCAGCTGGCAGCTGGAAGTTTGCTGGCAGCTGGAAGTTTGCTGGGGCCCCTTCAGCTGTGGCTCTCAACATCTCCCCCTCTCTGTTTAAACAATAAGCATGTGGCTTAGGGACCGTGCCTGCCTTAGGTTGTCCAATAGTACATATGGTACTTACCTGTAATCGGATGAGCTGACCTCAAGGCGTCAGCCTCCTGTCTTAGGTTGGTACCATTGCAATTGGATCTTACCCATTATTGACTACTGGTTCAGCATACAGCCACACCTGTGGATAGGTCTTTGTACCAGCGGGGGGTGAGGTTCTTTGCCTCACCTCTGTGGCCCCCAAATTTTAGCTGAACAACCATGACAAGCAGAAGGGAGGAAGATACACCAAGCCAATTGATGGCTCCTTTTGGAAAAATTGTACCACCGATGACACCATCAGGAAAAATACCCCAACACTACCACAAGTCACTGCACCAACAGATAGTTCACAATGCATACAAGTGAGTTCACAATGCATACAAGTGATACATAGTCCAGGGAAGTTCTGCAAGCAGTTCAGTGATGGCTATTGCAGAAGCTGTAGATTGGTTTTATCTTTGTCTTCACCGGCACTGGGATAAAGATAGGAATTCTGGCAATAATGGCTAAAGAAAAAATGATGTAACATTCCAGAAGGCACTAAAAGAAAACAATTTTCTGAACAATTTACATTATCTTGAACAGAATTATTAAATATAATGAAAAGGAAAGGTGAAAGTAAACAAACAGATCTGTTAACCTCCTTTTTTGTTCACATTTTAAAACAATCCTCAACAGCTGTTTACCCAAAAAAAAATATTTGGATCCATTTTTTCATGAGCGCTCATCATATAAGATATATGGACATATGTACATACAAACATACAACATAAAACACAAGTGTGCACATGATGTGGGAAAGGGTAATAATAAAATAGATATTGAAAAAAAAGCATCCTGGTTCTGTCGCAGATGTAAGGAGAGCCAAACTGGAGTTTTGGATATCAGCTGTTATGGATTTGAGCCAAATCATCTTCTTTTGGTTCTGTAGAAATCACTTTAGTTAATCTCTCTGGAATCCAAATCGGCTGCTGTTCTCCCTGTGGAAACACACAAACAGACCCCCGACTCCAGACAATTACTGGGTCAGGACCTTTCCATTGTCCTGTTAGAATATCCTTCCAAAGTACCTTGGGCTTATGTACATTTTTTGGACACATATGCCTTTCCGCAGCACTAAGCCCTGATGAATCCAAATTTAAAAAGTTTAGAGTAAAAAGGGTTATTTTAAGTTTATCATTGAGGAATATATACCCCTTCCCAATTCCGTCTTTTTGCTTTAATAAGTACATTTTAATAGTTTGATGAGCTCTTTCAACTATGCCTTGTCCCTGTGGATTGTATGGGATTCCTGTTATATGAGTAATACCAAATAATGAGCAAAATTTTTTAAAAGAGGTAGAAGTATAACCAGGGGCATTATCTGTTTTTAACTGTTTTGGAATGCCCACAGTGGCAAAATTTGTAAGCAATGAGCTATAATATCTTTAGTTTTTTCTCTGGCATGAAGGGAGCCCATCAAAAATCCAGAAGAAGTATCAACTGTAACATGCAAATATTTTAATTTTCCAAATACTGGCAAGTGTGTGACGTCCATCTGCCAAATATGGTTAGGTATTAGACCTCTAGGATTGATTCCAAGATTAACTTGTGGTAAAAAGGTCACACAATTTTGACATTGTTTTATTATTTGTCTAGCTTGTTCCTTAGTTATTTTAAAACACTTTTGTAAAGTATTAGCATTGACGTGGAACTTTTTATGAAAATTTGTAGCTTCTTCTAGTGTAGAGAAAATATGTATGTGATGTGTAGATTTATCTGCTAAATCATTACCCAAACTAAGGGCTCCAGGCAATCCTGTATGTGCCCTGATATGTCCTATAAAGAATGGATCTTTTCTGTCTCAGATTAGACTTTGTATAGTGGAAAACAAAGAGAAAACAGTAGAGGAAGGGGAAATCCTACCAGCATCTTCAAGGGATATTATAGCATTAACTATATACTGACTATCGGAAAATAAATTAAATACAGAATCTTTAAACATCACAAAAGCTTGTAATACTGCATTAAGCTCTACCTTTTGAGCTGATTGTTTGGGTACTAAAAATGTAAAAGTTTGATCAGGTGTACCTATTGCTGCTGTACCATTATTTGACCCATCAGTGAATATATTTGGAACATTCATGATAGGTGTTTTTCTTGTCATTTTTGGAAAAATTACAGGATGCAATGACCAAAAAGACAATAAAGGATTAGATGGTAAGTGGTTATCAAATGAAACATTAGATGTGCACATGATTATTGCCCAAGTATTTAACTCATTAGCTAACTCATCAATTTGATTCATAGTATATGGAGTAATAATTTTATTGGGAGAAATTCCAAACACTCCCTTTGCTGCTTTTATTCCTTTGAGTATTAATTGTCCTACAGCCTCAGGATACCTAGTAAGAATAGTGTTAGGAGAATAAGATAAATGTATCCATAATAATGGACCTTCTTGCCAAAATACTCCTGTAGGAATATTTTTTGTTGGTATTACAATAAATAATAAAGGCAAACTTATATCAATTCTATCCAAATGCATATTTTCCATATATGTTTCAATGATTTTTAATGCCTTTCTTGCTTCAGGCGTTAACATTCGGGGTGAATTTGGATTGGTGGACCTTTTAGGATATCAAATAGAGGTCCCAACTCTCCTGTTGGTATACCTAGATAAGGCCTTATCCAATTTTTGTCTCCTAATAACTTTTGAAAGTCATTAAGTGATTTGAGTTGATCTACTTGTATTTGAATTTTTGGTGGATGGACCATGGTTGAGGATAATAGAACTACTAAATAATAAATTGGAAAATTTAATTGTACTTTATCTATTGCTATCTCTAGATTATAATTTTTTTAATAAGTTTGTAAGTGTGGCATTACATTCTAGCAATGTGTTTTTATCTTTGTGTGCTAATAATAAATCATCCATATAGTGAAATATTTGTAGTTCAGGATTTTGATTTCTAAGTGGCTGGATTGCTTTGTTAACATAAATTTGACACATAGTTGGGCTGTTAGCCATCCCTTGAGGGAGTACTTTCCATTCATATCTCTGATCAGGACCTTCATGATTCAGTGCAGGGATAGTAAATGCAAAACGTGGACTATCCTCAGGATGAATTGGAATTCAGATAAAACAATCTTTAATATTTATAACTAAAACATACCAGGTTTTTGGCAAAGCAGACAATTGAAGAATCGCTGATTGAGCAGGTCCCATAATAACCATCTCATTATTAATGGCTCTTAAATCTTGCAATAATCTCCATTTACCAGATTTCTTTTTGATGACAAAAATGGGAGTATTATGAGGAGATACAGAAGGTTGTATATGTCCTTCTGCTAATTGTTGTTTGACCAGGTCATGGGCTGCTTGTATCTTTTCTTTAGTCAGGGTCCACTGAGGAACACATACTGGTCTTTCTGATTTCCAAGTAATTTTTATTGTCTCAGTGGCCCTTTCTGAAAATCCAACCCATGTCTGTCTGTTCCTTGATCTATTTGTATTGGTGCTGCTATACCTTGTTCTTGTTTTTCTAATCTTTTTCCTTTCCTAAAACCTTGTCTAGCCATAAGAGTGGGTGCATTTTGATTGATGTTATTTGTTAATGTTAAACCTAATTGATCTAGGACATCTCGTCCCCATAAATTTACAGGGAGATGATCCAATACATATGGCTGTATAGTTCCTTCACATCCTTCAGGATCCTTCCAATCTAATATCATTGCACTTCTATGGGGATTAGTCGCCACTCCTAGTCCTCGAAGTGTTTGAGTGGCTTGTTGTAATGGCCAATGTTTTGGCCATTCTTGACAAGAGATGATGCTAAGGTCTGCACCTGTATCCATTAGTCCATTAAATTCATGTCCTTGAATACTTAGTTTTAGCATGGGGCGAGAATCTAAACTTAAAGAAAGCATAGCCCAATCTACACCTGTGGAGCCTAATCCCTTGGAACCTCTTTCTACAGTACGACTGGAAAATTTATCATGTAGGCTGGGTATTATTAGTAACTGTGCTATTCTATCTCCTGGTGAAATTACTGATATACCCTTTGGAGAACTGGCTATAATTTTTATTTCACCTTCATAATCAGGATCAATTACCCCAGGACTTATCATAAGTCCTTTTAGAGTAGAAGAACTGCATCCCAATAATAAGCCCACTGTTCCTTTGGGCAGAGGTCCTTTTACCCCGTGGGAAGGATTTTAATTTCCATCTCTGGAGTTAGTACTGTTCTGGCGGAGGCGCAGATGTCCAACCCTGCGCTCCCTCTGGTTTGTCTGATGAGGGATCTAATGGACAATGTGCCCTGGGCACTACCCTGATGGGGTTGCTGGGTTCCTCCAGTGCTCCGTATATTTGTGGTCTTGGGCCCCGGAGCATTGGGCCCCCCTGTCCATTTTTTGGCAATGGAGCCTGATGCCTTTCTCCACAATATCATGGGTAAACACCTGGTCCTTGTTCATTTTTTGATAATGGAGTACCCTCTATGGTGGTTTGAGAAAGGCATTCATTAGCCCAATGTCTCCCTCTACAGCATTGTGGGCAAATACCTGGTATTCTACTCCTTTGATATCTAGTTTTGTTAAACCCTCCTCCTATGGGGTAATTTCTTTTAAAATGTCCTGTTTGTTCACAATTGTAGCATGTTCTTGGCCTGGCATCTAAAGCCTGTTTTACTGCAGCTGCCACGATTTGCCCTTGTTCATTAATGTCTCTGGCATCTAAAACCTGTTGTACTGCAGCTGCCATGACTTGCCCTTGTTCATTAATGTCTCTACATAATTTAATATTTGTGTTTAAATCTTCATGTTTCCATGGTCTAATGACTTCTCTGCACCAACGATTCGCTTGCTCATAAGCCAGTTGTTTTATTAATGGCATTGCTTATTCTGTATTCCCAAAAACTCTGGTAGCTGTTTGAATAAGCCTATCTACAAATTCAGTGTAAGGTTCTTTAGCTCCTTGTATTACCTTAGATAATTGACCTTGTAAACCTCCATGTCCTTGTAAAGTCTTCCATGCCCTAACCACATCTACAGCAATTTGTATGTATACGCCAGGATCATATGCAATTTGTTGCTGCTGATCCTCATAAGGTCCCTTTCCTAACAACATATATAGATTTCTCTGAGGATAACCAGCTGCTGCATTTTGCCTAGCTGACTCCTTGCAAAATTCCTCATTGGCAACCTTCCATAACAGGTATTGTCCTCCATTTAGCACAGCTTTACACATATTAGCCCAATCTGCTGGCGTCATGTTCAAGTTGGTAATGGATTCGACCATACAGTGAAGGGTGCTTGAGGACCATAGGTTGTTACAGCCTCTTTTAGCTGCTTCACTTTTTTGAAATTTAAAGCATGGTGAATTCGCTGCCCTCCTGCCTGCTCAAATACAGGGCATGTTAATATTTGAGATCCTGTCTCAGGATCCCAACTATCAACTGCGGGGGTTGAGAGCCTCCCAGCATATGGAAGTGGCACTGTTGGTTGGACACTTACGTCCTCTGGTGATAGAAAGGTGTTAGTAGCAGTCTCCTGTAGAGGTGGCGCTGTCGGTTGGACACTTACACCCTCTGGTGATAGAAAGGTGTTAGTAGCAGTCTCCTATTATAACTTTTCCCCTGATGGCTTTTTCTGCTCTAAACTTTCTTCCTCTGTCTGACTAGTTCGAGAGACCTTATCTTTTACTTGAATCTTTTCCTCTGTCTGACTAACTTGAGAGACCTTCTATTTTACTTGAATCAATATGTCTTCTCCTTCCTCTAACATTGTCTGAACTGAAGGCTTTGGACTAAGCAAACAAGATACGAATGTCCACAATGGCAATGTGCCAACTGGCAGAATCCCTGGGCTTTTCTTTTCTATTCTTTTTAAATCTTCACCATGATGGTTCCATTGTGATATATTTAACAACTCCTCCTTAAAAAGCCATGGGCTACATTTTTGTATTGTATCAACGTATGCCCTGACTGTTCTTGATTTTACTGAGATGCCTCCTTCCTCTAACAATTTACTTAACACTCTTTCAGTTTGTTTTTTACTAATTTCTGATCCCATATTTCTACTATAATACAACCCAACAAGATGACACCAAACAAAACCGAGACAGAATGAAACAAAAATGGAAAAACACAAAATCATTATAGCCTTTCTATCCTCCTGAAATGTCCATCCATCCTTTCTCCCTATCTGTTCCTCAGACGCAAATAGTTTTTCCTCAGATGTGAGCAGTTTTTCTTCCGTCTCACTCATCTCCAGGGACAGGCAACTTAAAACAAAAGCGAAACAAAACAAAAGAAGAATCTTAAAATGGCTACTCATCCTCTCGCCCTGCCCTCAGGGGCGAGCAGTTTACCTTATCACTTACCCTCAGTCATTCCCTGTGCGGCCCACCAAATTCCGCAGTCTGGCTGGGCAGAATTCAGGAGCCACTTGTCAAAAGAAACGAACTTTATTTTTAAAACCACACATGCCAAACCACACAGCTCTTCAGGAAAACCTTCAGAGCCCTACTGCCACCACAGGCTTCCCACAAGCCTCTCAACCTCCCCCACTCCTCCTGCTCTTGAGGCCGATTGGCTGAGTCACATGGGTGGAGCCAAAAAAAGTCCCCCAGTGAGCAGCTCTGTGGTCTGAAAGGGCGGGGAAACAGCCCAATGAGCATCACTGCAGAGGAGCCAATCAGTTGGCAGCTAGAAGTTGCTGGGGCCTCTGTGAGCCAATCATCAGCTGGCAGCTGGAAGTTTGCTGGCAGCTGGAAGTTTGCTGGGGCCCCTTCAGCTATGGCTCTCAACATATCTGTTGATTGTGTATATATCATTCAGTTTCTTTATCCATTCATCTGTTGAAGGGCATGTAGTTTGATTCCACCATTTAGTTATTGTAAATTGAGCTGCTATGAACATTGATATGGCTGTGTCATTATAGCATGATGACTTTAAGTCCTTTGGGTGTAGACCTAGAAGTGGGAGAGCTGGGTCAATTGCTGGTTCTATTCCAAGTTTCTTTTAGGAATCTCCATACTGATTTCCATAGTGGCTGCACTAATTTGCAGTCCCACCAGCAGTGTATGAGTGTGCCTTTTTCTCCACATCCTTGCCAACCCTCAGTATTAGTAGTTTTGATTTGCATTTCTCTAATTACTACAAAATGATTACTATTAAAACAAAAAGTAAGAGAAGAAAAGGAGGAAAGGAAGGAAGGAAAGAGGAGAGAAGGAGGGAAGGAGAGAGAAAGAAAGGGAAAGAAACAACAACTGTTCTGCTTCTGACCTCTGTTATCTTTGCAACTTTAATAATAATTTAGCTTTAGGGTTCAAGTACTAACATTAGGCTCCCAAGTAGCCTGTGAATTAAAGTGAAAAAAAATTAGTAGGCAGTAAGCTTAGGATGCCCAACTTAGGTCTATGGAGTCTACTTTCAGAGGTTTCTCTCTCCTGTGCATGTAAGGCAGAGGTGTCAACTCACACATGGTTAGCAAATATATATTATTGAAAGAGAATAATTTGATCCAATGGAAAATATTTTTATCAGCCATTGTCAATTAACAAACTGTCTGATGTGGACTGAGAAGTAAAAGAACTTAAACCTTGATGTCTCAGTTGACTCTGGAGTTTGAAGTTTGTTAATTAATTGTAAATCCTATTTACCTCACTAAATTCCTCACACTCCCTCCTGAGACACAAAATAAAACAAAAAGAACTTTCCATCGCACATTCTTGTTAACAAACTACTGACCACTCTTTTAAGGTTTGGGTTACAACTTGCACCTGCACACTCTAGTTACTCCCACTGCACTGAAGTAATAAGGAAGACAACAAAACAACAAATGCCTATATATTTTGTTTGGTACTACACTAAACTTTACTCATATAATCATGAGATCTCCTTTCCTTTAACCTCAGACAGATTCCCATTTTCTCTAATCACTTCCAGGTATTTGAACAGCTCATCATGGATACTAAATGTTAAGAAAGAATCTTTAGTTAATTGTTTGATTTAATGTAACGCTGCTCCTTTTTGGCAAGCTGCAGATCAACCTTTTCATTTACAGGAGCAACTGTGAAGAAGACAGAAGTGTAGTCTGTAAGTTCCCTCTTCCATCACTTGATCATTTCATCCTCCCTTTCTAAGTACATAAGCTTTCCTATCTCATGAAGACTTAAAAGTGAGGAGCAAGGAATATGAAATAACAAAATAAGGCATTGTCTATCTACTAGAAGCATGGCGCTCTCACACTGTGTGACAATATGCACGTTCTCTCTCTCAAGTCTCTAGTGGGTTCTGTAGAAACTCACCTCTACTTTTAGTTCTACAGACTCTCTGAGAACTTCTCACTGGACCATTCTGTTGTGCTTAACACAGTCTCCAAGTGGCATGGAAAAATTCCTGCCTGATTCGTGTGCGCCGTATGTGCGCAGCTTATGTACACCTTTCCAATGGTGCTTTGTTTGGTTTTCCCTGGGGCAGGCACTCCACCTGACCATGTTCATTTTATATTTTCATCTGTTACACAGGAAAATAACCTTGGTATCTTTCCAAACCTCAGAAAGAAAAGCACTGAAGTTTCTATTCAAACTCTTTTTTATTAACTTTGCTCTTTGGGGCATGTCCCCTAACATTTTTCCTTTAGAGTTTTCCAAGCAAGAGTTAGGCATCAATATGTGTCACTCAAACTCAAATGGACCAAGTCAAATTTTCCTCAGAAGACATTCATCACTTGTCTGCTACTGCAGCAGTACCAATATCCTTAAAATCCTATGACTCCACCAGCAAGCTTGGGAAGTGGCAAAAACAACCAGCCTCCAGGGTAGCTCAAGCGGTAGCGCTCTTGCCTGGCATGCGAGCCGCCAGGGTTCGCTTCTCAGCACCACATACAAACAAAGATGTTGTATCCGCCGAAAACTAAAAAAAAAAAAAAAAACAGTTTACCAGCCTCCTCTGGCTATTCCCACCATTACTTCATGAACTCGTTTTCCTGAGTCTTCTTTAACTTGGGTCAGAGTAAGGTTGAGAAATATGCAGTGAGCCAACAAAGCTCTTTGGAGAAAACCGCACTCTATTCTCCACTACTTTGTCCTCTCTTATATTTAAAATGGAATAAGATAATATATTCTGAGAAATACAATCCATTGTTTTTAATGTTCTGCAAATGGATTTAAAATCTAAATATAAAATATACTTTTTTTTAAGCTTTGGACTTTATTCTAAAGCATGAGAAAACAATCTCATTTTTATCCTGTTAGACATTTTATAGTTCATTTAATACTTATACCAATTTTAGAAGAGGTACTTTTAGAACCATTTAACAGATGTAGAAATTTACAACAAGAAGGAGCATATATTAGGTTAAATTCTCAGTGTTGGATAGTTAAAAGATAAATATAGTTGTGTTTGACTTGAAAGTCCATGCTAACTTAGCGCTCTCTCTCTCTCTCTCTCTCTCGCTCTCTCTCTCTCTCTCTCTCTCTCTCTCCACTGTATTGGGAATTAAACACAAGTTCTCATACATGCTAGACAAAAAAATCTACACTGAGTCAGATTTCTGGCTCATGCTAATATTTTATTCATGAACTTCTCAGTTTATTTGAGCAAGGAGGCTGTTCAACAGAGCTGACATTGACTGAGAACAAAGGATACTTATCTGAAAAATAGAATAGAAATTTGGGTGTGTGGTATGCACCTGCTAAAACCTTCACTCTCAAAAGAAGGCCCTACATTTCAGAAGGCTGCTCAGGAATTCTGGAGGATCTTGTTGCTCTATTAACATGTTGAGTGGATACATTTGCTAATCATAAGCCCTCATAATTTCTCATACCTGTAAATTTAATGAAAAGTAGACTTAACTACAATAGACAATAATAATATGTTCATGATTTTTGTTTGTTTTGTTTAAATCTGTGAAGGTTTGCATTGTTTTTTGGTCAGGGAAAAACTTAGATTACGTATTCTTAGACCCCAAGTCTTCAGCAGCCTGTTCCTGAGGATCTATATTTAGGACAAAAGACCAAGTCTATTTCTCTCATTGCGCCACTAATTAGTTTATCAAAATTAAATAACTATGTATGATATGTCAAGATCATTGTATTGTCTTGAACAACTAATAAAATAATTAAATACTTTAATTAACGTCAAATGTCATTTTAAAAATATAATTAAATAATAAAGAATACTGGGAAGGATGGTATTCCCAGAGTCTCAAAGACATTTGAGATGTTCTGGACAGTATTTGCCACTTCCCCCCATCTCTCCCATTGTGACCAGTTACATAACGTGTTCAGTGTTTGGATTTCTCGTATTTTAAATAAATCATATATCACAAGGTAGTTGCAAATAAATATTTGTTTCTATATGTGCTTATATTGCTTAAAGCCAAAAATAGCTATTAACAAACTCTAAAGATGAGAACTAGATCTTCTTTTCCCTAACGCTTTACATTCTACTCAGTATATGCAATAATTTTATTATTCCCTTATCTTCATTATGATAACATTATGATTCCAGGAAACTCTTTTCCAGGTAACTTACTCAACTACTCATTTTATGAATTTACCATAGAAGCCATCAATTTTTCAACAGTATATATTAACAGAGAATTTGTCTTAAGACTCCACTGAATTCAACACCTAAAAACACTACCTTCGATATCCCAAGAATTCTAATCTGTTTAGAATTAGAATAGCATTCAGGATCTGTTCTATCACTATCAACTAGGATTCGGTGTCCCCTGGTGAACACCAACAACTTCACAGAATATCAATTTCTGATAAAGCCTTTCTGTAACCATGATGGATTAAGATACATCAACACCAACTGGTAGGGAGCCTAGATACAGACAATATGAACATTGTTAAAACCATGAAATACCCTGTACTCTCTTATTTTTGCTAAAATGAATAAGTGAAGTTTTGTTACCAGCTACAATTTTAACATTAGTATAATTTTTCCCCTTCGTGGATATAATTACAGAGATGATTGTATAATTAACCTTACTTTCTGAAATCACCCAAAATCATCCAATAAGACTGAAGTCCTTCTTCTTTAGCCCATCTACCAAATTACTAACACAAGCCCAAATCCTGTAATAAGTCATTCCTAACATCTTCCAACTGTTAAATCCCCTCATACCCTACAGCTTGTGTCCAGACTCACAAAGAATTATTCTGCTTATACAATTACAGGATTGTTCCTTTTGATCTTTGCCTATAAGTCCTTGGCATTGTTATGCTGTGGCCCTTACTCAAGTCTAATGGATCCCCTTCCCACCCCTACCCTTCACACTATGCTCCCAGCTCACTGTACATGTCCCTATATGGAAAGGCATGTTTTAAAATGACCTTCAAATTCTCATTCTCTATAAATCCAGATATTAATTTTTTAACTCTGTTGAGGTACTGTTTTTCATTGTAAGCAAGACAGGTAGCTTTGTCTTTCCTCCTATGTGTCTAGCGGATACTTGACATCGATCTGCAGCAGGCATTCTGCTGGTATATAATAAAACCAACAAGTGTTAATTTTGGTAAAACATAGTCTCTTATATTTTACTTTAAATGTGTTTTCTGTGTGATCCTGATTGATTAGGATAATATACAATTTATTAGTTGACTTACAATGTTTATGAGACTATAGCCCAAGGTTTTAGATTTTTCTTTTTTCCACAGAGAGGTCTGAGCAATCTAAATTATTGAAATTATATGAATATTTTAAATTTTACAGTGGCTTCTAATTGCACTTACAATGCTGTCCTAATTCATATTTGGTGTGCAGAACCCAAAATGATGTGGCTCTTATCTGTCAGGTCTCATTTTCTGAAATTTTCCTTGCTTGCTTCTGAGTTCATTCCCATTGGCTCTCCTCTTTTTCCTAATGCATATCAGACTTATTCCTGCCTCAGGCTCCGGCAGTAGTTACTTTCTCTGCAAGGAAGTCTCCTCTCGAAAAACTTTGCATGGACTTTCATCATTCAGAGATAATCAGTGGTCATTCCTGGTTTCTATATAATATTAGTCAGCCTTGGGCATTTTGTTCCATTAACATATCTTGCCATGCAGTTGAGTGTTTAAAAGTATCAAGTACACTAATAACAAGAAAAAAAAAAACTGTAATGAGATTTATTTTTATAGTCACATTTTTAAAGCAACATGGCAGTTGGATCAAATTTATCAAATCATGTACCCAAGAAACATTGATTGTAAAATAAGTTTAAAAGTTTATTTTCATTAGTGTCATCTGATTTTCATTTAGATTCTTTTGTGTTTATTAAAAAATACTAGAAAGGAAATATAGTTCCTTAATTAAATTTTATTTTCCTTTTCTAATTAACTGTATTTAAAATGTTCAATATAATATTTTTTCTTTTTCTTTTTTTATTATTATACCTTTATTTTTTATTTATTTTTATGTGGTGCTGAGGATTGAACCCAGGGCCTCACATGCACTAGGCTGAGCCACAACCCCATCCCCAACAACATAATATTTTAAATGAAATCCTTACTATAGTCAAGCAAGCTGGCACATTCATTACCTTACACAGTAACTTTTTTTTCTTTTTTTGTATGATCATCTAAAATGATTATTTCCTTAGCCAAGTTCCATTACCAATACAATTGTATCAACTATAGTATTCATGCTAAACATTAGACCTTTGGATTTATCTGTCCTATGTAACTGCAACTTTATACTCTGACCTGTATCTTCCTATTTCCCTCCCTTCGGAGAAGGATCATGAGAATCTCTATTCTACATATCTTGATTAAAAAAAAATCCCACATATTGGCGAGATTGTGTAGTTCTTGTTTTTGTTTTTTAACCTTATTTCATGTTTTATTTTAAGCTTGAGTAATATTTGACTGTATATATGTGTGTAAATTCTTTGTGCCTTAATTTATTGATGAGCTTTTAGGTTGATTATACATCTTGGCTTTTTTTGAATAATGCTGTAATGAACAGGGCAGAGCTAACATCCTCACATAGTCCTGACCTTTTGTTTGGACATTTTTTTAATAATTATTTTTAGTTGATATAAAACCAAAAAATGATACATATTAATGGGATGTCATAAAATGTTTCAATGCATGTGTACATTAAGTAATCAGTAAGCATATCTGTCTTTTGAAACATCTATTTACCTCTTCTATATAGAAAAAATCAAAATCCATTACTCTTTTTGAGATATAGGTAATACAATCACCATATGCCCAGCAGACAGATTGATAGGTAATTATTTTTCTGTAGTCAGCTCAAATATCACCATCCAAATTCATCATAGGCTATTTCTGATTGAGACAATAGAATTAACAAATCAAACCTGAATAAACAGATTTTCTTTCCCGTTAAAATATAGTTTTACTTTATAACACTAATATTTTATACATTTTGAAAGTACTAATGTGAGCTTTTTCGATTATACTAGTTTGCATTTGTTTCTGAATTGTGTGTGAACAGGTAACAAAAGTACAAGGACAGTGATTTTAAATACTGATAATTTTTCCTTTTAATGTAATTGCCTCAAACAGCTTGAGTCCTAGATTTCTTTAAGGCCAGTGATTAGTGCATTAGATGGAAAGTGTGGATTATCTTTCTGAAGAACCATCAAAACAATTTTCACTAACTATCTGTCCATTAGTATGCTTTGTTTATTTCAAAACTCATAAGGTAATGAGTGCCATTTTATTACAAGCAAGATAGAAAGCTTTTAATGAAGGCCAAGAGATCATGATAATATTTCTGCTTCAAAATTGATTTAGGGTAGAGAATGCATTTTATTTTATTTTTTAATATTTTTTAGTTTTTATAGTTGGACACAATAATTTTATTTCATTTATTTATTTTTATGTGGTGCTGAGGATTGAACCCACTGCATCATGCGTGCTAGGCAAGCACTCTACCACTGAGCCACAACCCCAGCCCTGAGTATGCATTTTATATGAAACTTGATGTCTATTATTTTTCTATAAGAACTTTAACACAGCAATATTTTACAATGAAAAGAAGGAATATAATGAAACTATTTTTAGGAGAGTTGGAAATTGAAGTCACTTTAAATCAGGGTAGACAAAAATTTATTTTCCAGATGATTGCACGTCTTAAGTCTCCCGAGTGAAGAAACAAACATGATGAACACCTGAGTTACAAGTATTTATAAATTAAAACTTAAATATCATTGTATCATTGACTAAAGTGCTATATTTGTAATTTTATCAGCATCTTATTATTTTCATGGTACATTTCTTGCCATTTTAAATAATTTATCTGCACAAAAATTGTTTAGCCTTCTGAATTTCCAAATAGCATATATCTAGCCATTAGAAAACAATGGGTTAGATGAAGAATTATTTGACTTTTATTATCAATAAAAATAAAACCAAGAACAAAAGCAAAGGAAACTTTGGTACGTGATTAGATATTACCCCTAATTTGATCAATTTTGTTCCACAGTCCGTCCACTTCCCATGCTTCCTCCCTCCCTATTTCCATTCTCTGTGCCACTCGTCTATTATCTTCCTTCTATTTTCATCATAACTGCCACCCTGCTTCCCCTTATATTGTTCTACCTTCTGCATACAAATGAGAACATTCTTCCTGTGACTTTCTGTGTCTAGCTTATTTCATTTAGCATTATGTTTTCCATTACCTCCCATGTACCAGCCAGTGCCATAATTTTATTCTTCTTTATGTAAGAGTAAAAGTCTGTTGTGCAGAGATACCACATTTTCTTTATTCATTCATCTAACTGGTACTTAGACTGGTTCCATAGCTTAGATATTATGAATTGAGATGCTATAATTATTTTTTTTTGTGTGTGAAAGTACCACTGTATTATGATGATTCTGAGGACAGAGAACAAAAAGACAGTCAATGTATGTAATAAATAACTGGGTCTGATCAGGAAGATGAAGGATAATTGGAAAGGAAAGAAAATAAAATGCTAATATCTCCTGGACACTTTCCCCTTTCTCCACAGCCTGTTGCCAAGGCTACTTGCTTCCAGGGAATTGTTCCTGCAGGGAGTTGCTGGAGTTATTATTGAAACATCTCTTGGATGGCTCCATTCTGCCCTATTGGGCAGATAAGGAGAAGCATCGGTGGAAGGATTCTTTCCCACCTTTTAGTCACTAGTTATGCTTGCAAGATAAGGGGAAAAGGAGGACTTTTTTTGTATGAAAGGGGCCAGACACACCCACTTCTTTAGACTCCCGGCCCTGGGACCACTCTCTGTAGAGAAGTCTATATATGTTCTATCCTTTAAATAAAACTTGCTTTCTATTCTTGGCTTGGCATTTCTCAGTTGTTCAATCTTCACATCTGGACAAATAGGACTTGAACCTGTTTCTGATTGATTCTCATCACCAGCATAAATTTTAGTTCCTGTGAACAAATACCAAGGAGTATGATAGTGGGTCATATGGTGATTCCATTCCTAGATTTTCAGGAATCTTTACACTGTTTTCCAAAGTGTTTGTCCCAATTTGCATTCTTGCAAGAAATGTATGAGCATACTTTCTCCCTGTATTCTTGCCAGCATGTGGATTATTTGTATTCTTGATGATTGCCATTCTAACTGAAGTGAGATGAAGTTTTAATGTACTTAAGATTTGCATTTCCATGATTGCTAGAGATGTTGAATGTTTTTTTTTCATATATTCTTTGACCATTTGTATTTATTCTTTTGACAATATGTTTAATTCTTCTGTCCATCTACTAAGTGGGTTATTTGTGTGTATGTTATTTTTTGGAGTTACTTATATATTTGAGATATTAATCCTTTGTTGGAAGAGTAGCTGTAAAATATTTCCTTCCATTTTGTATTCTCTCTATTCATGTTCTTGTTTGCTGTGCACAAACTTTTAAATTTGGTGCCATCCCACTTACTGATTCTTGGTTTTACTCAAGCTTTAGGAGTCTTGTTAAGGAAGCTGGTGCCTGCTACCCATATGCTGAAGGGCCCAGTGTTATTTTTTAGCAGTTGCAAAATTTCTGGTTTAATTACCAAGCCTTTGATCCACTTTGAGTTGATTTTGTGTAGGGTGAAAGATAGGGATCAAGCTTGTTTCAGAAGCATTCCCTCTAGTTTTATTTGTTACTATTTGTATTGGAGAGAAGCTGTGCAGATTTAATTTCTTCTATAGAGTCTGACTACCTACAGACTCTTCAAAATGGTGGTCCTGATCAGCATAGCTTTCAGCAAACAATGTAGAATAAACTATGTGATCTCTTTTCCTGTTTTTATAGCTCCTTTCCAGTTTTAACTTGGTCTGCTTTTCTTTCTCACTGTTGTTAAGATTGTAATCTTATGAACTTTTTCTCTACTTTTTTCCATATTTGTTATCCCTTCCCTTAGTCCTATCCTGGTCAGGTTTCAGAGCCAAAGAATTCTATCCTTATTTTCTCCTTCAGTAGCCAAATGAGACTAAGTTTGTTTCCAAAAAGCACCCTTTCTTGTCCCCAGAGATTGGATCCAGGAATTATTAAACATGAAGCCACATCCTCAACCCTTATTTATATATTTGTTTGATTTTCAGTTTTGAGATAGGGTTACACTAAGATGCTAAGCCTGGCTTTGAACTTGCAATCCTCATGCCTCAACCTCCTGAGCCACTGGGATTACAGACATGTGCCACCATGTTTAGCTCCAGAAAGTTTTTGTGGACATTGTTATCTAATTAATTAAATTTGCTTGCTACACAGAATTAGCCACCTATAAATAATTTATTGTCAGTAGTAGTAATTTTCCATTAATGAAAGTAGCAATGTCAGTGTGTTTTCAACAATTTGACACAAAATTTTAATTTTATGTGCAGTCTTTGTATTCTTTATATTAATCATAGAAAAAAATCAATTTAACTTCCATAGACACATTTATTTTTTTCCACATTTTATATTATACGTGTTAAATTCTAGACAAAGTCACAAATTGAATTTGAAGTTCAGGTGTGAAATATCTATGGCAAGAAAATAACATTGCAACAATCCTCATGATGGATGAATTTGAGTCAAACACCTTTGCAGTGTCCAAAATAAAGATGCCATCAATTGAACTGACTAGTTCAAGAGTTTCTTATCATCAAATAACTATTTTTTTGTAAAGACACTTATAACCTACCTTGCCCTGTTAATGAGATTCAGGCTGTCACCTACTTGGAAAGAAAAACACAAGTCACTACATAATCTTTACTCTTTAAGTGCAGCAATTGTGTTCATGCTTCCCAATCACCCCAGGTGTGTATACATACTATTTTAACAAGACTCATCCAGGATGCCACTTTACTGTAAATGACTTCCTAGATAGGTAAAGAAAGCAAAAACCTTGATGTTCTCAATGTATCATTACAATTATAATCAGGTCCTATCTAAGGGTGAAATTTGAGATTGGCAGGTAGATTAGTAGGCACTTTTAAGTGCCACATAAAGGTCAAATTTATTCTTTTCATATTTGTTTTTTTTCAAAATCTCTCTTTCCTAAGAAGTCATCAATGCTTTCTAGAAATAATTTTAAGCTTGAATTATTCATTATTGAGCCTCCTTGATCTAAAGTGGAAGGAACAACCCAAATTAGGCATGATTTATTGTCCATAGGAGTTGTCACATAGTTAACCTATATTGTTAGAGTCTGTAAACAAGTCTGGATGGCGCCTGGCAAAATGCCAGAGGGAGTGGTTTGTGAAGTAACGCCAGCCAGCCATTAAGTGTGGAGATTCCTTATTGGTTGACTGATGTATCTAGTTTATGCTAATTAAGATAACCTGTGCAAAATGTATAAATACCTCTGTTGTCCTACAATAAACGGCTCCTACTCCTGCTGTATCAATCTACACAAGTTGTTCGTCACCCCCCCGGTTATTTTGCTCAGCCAGCCGGGCTGCGGCACTATATCTTTACTAAAGGGGGTTACTTACTTTAAGGAAAATAGATTCATTTTTCTACCATTTTGGCTCATTGATATAAAATAATTCTATTTTCACCTCAATATGATCTATTATTTAGTACTTACTCCTAAACTTGTTCAGGGTTGGTAAGACTTTACAATTATTTTGTTTTGAATGCTATTAACTCACAGTGTTTCTGATACTATATGCTGGGTTTTCAAATGTATATACAACATTGGTTGAAGTAGGTGAATTCATAAAATATTATCTAAGCCAATATCTAATGTTCTTCTTCATAATGGATATAATGAATTCTCCCATGTTGGAATGATGTCTTCCAGAATCACTGTATCAATTTCGGTTCTTTATGAAGACAGATTTAGAAGTAAAATAAATTTATTGAAGGCAACAGCAGTGAAACATAAAGAAGGTAGGAGTAGGCAGAAAAAGCCTTTAAAAATCAATAACGATTTGTTAACAGTGAAAAAAATCAGAGAGGAAAAAATAAAATCAGTACAGACTATCTTCGCAATTCAGTGCAGCTCCAAAAGCTTTTCAGCTATCACAATGGGGAGGTCAGTATACTAAATTATCCATAAATGGGTCTCTGGGTAACATCTATAGTCTGTAAATTATATGTACATTTGTGATAAGCAGATAATGGACCCCCAACTGAATGTACTTCCTAATTGTCAAAAGCTGTGAACATGCCATGGTACATAATAAAGAAAAATTAAAGTTACTTATGGAATTCAGCTTCCTAATGAGTTGTCCTAAAAATAGGGATATAATCCTGAAGAATCTGGGAGTTTAAAATGTAAAAAAGAGTAAGACCCTATGACTCTTCACTGTTCAAATAACGTCAATAGGTGGAAATATGGAAGCCCTATGGGCTCATGTTCAGAATTAATTACAGAATTTTCCACAGCAGGTATATATACATTGTCTTGCTTCCACTGTTTCGTTCTTTTTTTCCTTTTTGTTACCATATGGCCCTTCACAAGTCATATAATACTTTTGTACCATTTTGGTTACTGTGGGTATTTCCTTTTCAGTTCAGATCAATGCCTCCAAATGTGATGCAATAGAGTTCGATTTTACTTTCTTTTCTTTTCTTTTTTTTTTTCATTTTTTGTGGTAATGGGGATTGAACCCCAGGCACTTTACTACAAAGATACACCCCTGGTTCTTTTCTTTTATTATTATGAGACAGATCTCACTAAGATGCCTGGGCTGGTCTTGAAACTACAGATCCTCCTGCCTCAGACTTCAAAGTTGCTAACATTACAGGCATGCTCCACTGCACCCAGCCTGAATTCATGTTATGTCATTACATTGTTGTGACCTACACTTCCCCTTAAACCTCTTGCTTCTCATATAAAGAAAACAAAATGAACAACAGGACATTATTTCCTTGGTACCTGCAGGGAAGTCCAAATCATTCAAATCCCTAGTAAGTAAGCAAGCAATAAGCTTACCTGGTCCTTTCCTCTAGTCACCATAAATATCAAAATTACAACCCCCTCCCATCCATTAAGCCATGAAAACCAATTACAGTGACTTGTCTTTCTTTCTGAATTAAGTCTCATGATGTTTGGAACAAAAATATTCATACCTTTTTGGTATGTGTAGTATCATTAGCCTTCTAGTCTGACCAATTCTGGGTAGGAGTCTGAGTCAGTCATCTGCAAGGTGGAAATAAAATATGTGAGTACACAAATGTGAATTCCTAATTATTCAAACTTTAAGTCATTAACTGTAACTGTCTATTATCCACTCATCCTGAGACCACTAATACTGGAAAAATATAGAGAAATATCATTGCTGCCTGTGTTAGCTTATTTTTTAAAAAAAATGTTATTTGTTTTAATTAGTTATACATGACAGCAGAATTCATTTATGTACTTTGATATATCATACATAGATGGAATATAATTTCTCATTTTTCTGAGTGTACATTGGCAGAATCATATTAGTCATTTAGTCACATATATACATACACTAATAATGTCTGTTTCATTCTACTATCTTTCCTATCCCCACATCTCCTCTTCTTTCCTCCCATCACTTCCCTCTACCTAATCTAAAGTAATGCTATTCTTCCCTACTGCCCCCTGCCTATTGTGAATTAATATCTGCATATTAGAGAGAACATTCGGCCTTTGGTTTTGTGGGATTGGCTTATTTAGCATGATATTTTCCAACTCCAACTATTTACTGGCAAATGCCATAATTTTACTGTTCTTTAAAGCTGAGTAATATTCCATTGAGTATATATAATACATTTTCTTTATCCATTCATCTATCGAGGGATACCTAGGTTGGCTTCATAGTCGTGCTATTTTGAATTGAGCTGCTATAAACATTAATGTGGCTGAGTCACTATAGTATGCTGATTTTTAGTTCTTTGGACATAATCCAAGGAGTGGTATAGCTGGGTCAAATGGTGGTTCCATCCCCAATTTTCTGTGGAATCTCCATACTGCTTTCCATAGTGGTTGCACAAATTTGCAGTCCCACCAGCAATGTATAAGTGTACCTTTTTCACCACATCCTCACCAACATTTATAGTTGCCTGTATTCTTGATGATTGCCATTTTGACAGGAGTGAGATGAAGTTTATTCTCAGCAAAGAGAACAATAACATGCGGAGAGAGCCTACAGATTGGGAGAAAATCTTTACCACATGCACCTCCAATAAAGCATTAATCTCTAGGATATATAAAGAACTCAAAAAATTTAACGCTTTGCATATGTGGGAAAGGGGGAATTTTGGAAATACTTATTCCTCCTATTCAATTTTAGTGCGAACTTAAAACTGCTGCTAGGATTTCTGTGCCTTAATGCAATTGTCATAAAATGACAAAGGTATATCTCCACATTTTCAACCCTTCTGTGTGAAACAAAGTTAATATTGACAGGTATTGTGAAAAAAAAATTCATAGAAATTATCTTTGTTAATAACTTCAAGAAATTATTTCTTTGATATGTCATGAGAAACTCTACACTTCCATTTACAAATTCCTTAATACAAAAATCAGATATGACAGATCTTTGATTACATGGTTCTATTTCTGATTCCCATGTTCCTATGACAGAAATCTTTCTTCAATCATGGAATCTTGTAACTTTAAAACCTTAGATTTCGTTTAGTATAGCAATCCAGGAAGGCAGTCTCAATTGTGGTTAACTAATGAGTTGTAACCTGTTCGACATCGTTGCATAAAATGGTGATTTCTTTGAACATGATTTTAATTTCCTAAAGATACTGCTTAGGAAATAAAGTTTATGTCCACTTCAGTGGAAAATCAGCCCATGAGAAAGGAAAACTGAACTTATAGTTTCAAAATAAATAAGTAATAAAACCCTAAAAATCTCATTTTCAAAAACAACATCAGACAATGTCTTGTTTGGTGAATACATGTCATAACTTAAGTAAGTCACCACAAAACATTCTAACATATTGAGGGGTCAAATATTTCATCTTGACTATAAGTCTGAGACTGTGTTTTGCATTTTTCTTAGCAAAGATTATTTTATACATCTTGATGGTGATAAGTGATATGAGTTGTCAAGATCTTGAAATATTTTTCTCATTCTAAGAATTTTATTCATTTCTAAAAAACCATGAGCAATATTGTTATTTGGTAAATAAATAAGAGTTGACTACAAAAATTTAAAAAAGAAACAAGCAATATTATCACACATCCATCATCATTGTCCTCTAAAATGCATTGAATGTTTAGTATTTCCTAGATATTTTGCTAAGTGCCTTGAACTTTTATCTGATGCATATAATAAACCACTATGATGTATTATTACTAATTTCCTTCATACATGAAACTAAATCATACCCACAATCACAATATACAAATGATGTTATTAGAACAGGAATATGGACTATAGCTTTCAAAATCTAAGAAACCTTAATCAGAACCTAAATACATACCAATCTTAAATTTATGCTTTGTTAATACTTAAAAAAAGTACTTAGACTCTATTTTATAAAATGAATCTAGTGGTTTTTTTTGGCTTTTGAATGTGTTCACAGAGCACTCAAATGCTCTTCATATTTCACCTTCAAAACGATCCTAGGACATTATAGTGACAATTCTAGCTTTACATAATTAGAAGCTGAGATTTAGAGAAATGAATAAATCCACATGTGATTCTGAGCTAATAAATAGTAAGATTTTATTTGAAAACAGAATTGTTAGTTATAAATTCCCAACCTTAACACTCATTTTGAGTTAAATTCAGGTATATAAATATTTAATATTCATAAATCATTGCTTAGTATCAGCATAGCTGTTGAATTTATAATCAAAGATAGTATAAAGATTCACATGAGCAATTTAAGTCAATGAATGGCCTTTACCTGTACAGAATGCATCCATGAACGTTATAGTCATAAATTTGGGATTGGCGGTTAAAAGTAGCATTGGACCATAAAGGAAACAGAGGGCTTTTGGACAGAGAAAATGTCCCATATTGAAAAGTCATCAGCACTACCAAATACCAATTATCAGAGCAAGCTTTAAGCAGAACCTTGCACAACATGGTCTAATAGAACACTGATATCTCTCATATTGACATTTTTGTAATGCAACAGTTCTACTGCCAGCAATTTTTCCTTTGAATTAAAATAACCTTCTCTTTTTAAGAAGAGACATAGCAAAGAATAACTAACACTACACTATCTAATTTTCTTCATGTGGTTTTGGAACAGTGAGTATGCAATACCTGTAGAACAGAAATGAAAAATTGGCTGGTATAGTAAATATGAAGAAAAATAATGTGAGTCCTCATAACCAAGTGTCTCCCAATTCTATGTTTTACTAGGCCAGTATTACACATAGAAATAAGATAACTTGGCCAAAATAGCTGCAGCAGAGGATCAGACTGTTGATTTTTATACCATTTTACAATTGATATTTACATCACCATGTAAGACATAATGTTTTCCCAAAAGTCAGGAACTATGCCTGATTCATGAGAAAAAGAAAGAGAATGAATGAGCAACAATGAAGTCATAATTCTTAAAACAAAGGAAGATACATATATTCATCTTCATAATTATCTCCATATGACCTGACCTATCAACTTTATCTGTTTTTAAAGAAAGGTTATCAGATGCTATATGAAGCTAATTACTGTAGTTAAATACTTAATAAATGCTAGTTCCTAAGTCCAAAGGCCAATATCATTATCTCAGCTTAACAAGGATAACTAATAGTTTGAATCCTGTGTAGGAATAGAGATCCAATTCACTATTCTGCTTTATGTTAGTTGTTTACTCTTTAAAGGACTCATATTCCATTGGAAGGAGACTCTAGATAAATAGACCATACATCTTGGCTTATGGAGAAGATAATATCTACTTATATATCTACAACAGAGTATTTACCAAAAGAGATGTTATAAACTATTATATTATTGTCCTACACTCCTTATTTTCTATATTGTCTCAAATTTAAGGAGTTTAATATTTTCTATGGTGTAAAATTAAGAATTATATAAATAAAATGGGTACATAAAATTGTAAGGCTATTTACCAAAATATACTTATAATAGTTTGTTAAAAAAAATTCCCAAATTAAGTCCCTACTCTGATATATTGTTATAGTAATTTGGTCTTATGTAACAAGTTGAATATATGCATAATTCTATTCAAGATCTGTCACTATATCACTTATAAAAATTCTAATTCAAAGGGATCACTCACAACATATTTAGAACAGAAGAAAAATAGATATAAATACTTGAAATAATTCTCTGTATTTGTTTCATGAAGATCACGTAAAAATAAATAAATAAAATAAAGGGATTGTGTCCATCTACATAAAAAAAAAAACATTTTGAAAAAGAGAGGATATAGTTCAACAAGATGGTTAGACCATTTTAAGTCTATTGAATGTTTCATAACATTTAATTAATGTATTTCTAATTTTAATTAATAAAGATATTTCTCTTTAAGGAAGATGTCACTAATTGATCTAAATTTAGTATAATGCCATGGAATCAACCTCAATTGTGAAACAATGGACATAGGATCTAAGTTTCATCAACTACATTTAGGTCTAATAGGTCTATTCAAAGCATGGAGATGGAACTATTCTACTTAATTAAGTAAAAATATGGTAAAAAGAGGACCTGGAAGTAACAGGGACAAACATGACTATTCTGTAGGTATGGATTTCCTGAGAATGAAAGAAAATAGAATCAAGGAAAAGAGTCTGATTTTAAGTATATAGTTTGGGCTTTTTAAGCCGGCTTTTTTTTTTTTTTGCCAGTAAATTAAACTCAAGACATATAGTTACGTGGGTGACAATATTTTTATTTCATTAAATCAATTAAAATTTGAATTGTGTTATTTGTAGTCAAGATTTCTCATCAAGATAGAGGACTAATAAACCCAACTAGAAAAATACATTTAACCTCATCTATGTTAACTCAAATTTATTATCTTCTTAAATACTTATTCATCAATTACTCATTAAACTTTTAGTATTGCTAGACTGGATTGAATTTTAAAAGGTTTATTCAGAGTCTTAGTAGACCAGAATTATATGTAAAATCTTTGCACGACTTCCTGTTTGTTGAATGGGGAAAATATTATTGAAGAATGTAACAAGATGATCAGGTCATGTTAAGTCTCTCTGCTGAATGACTTACAGCATTCTGTTAGTATATCCTAATATAATTATAGCTAATAAATACTAAAATAACTGTGAGTAGTAATCACTTCTAATTTCAGTTATTTCATGTACTTATTACTTATACTAATTGGCCTAAATAAATTTACTCCTTTTATGTCTTCAGAACTCTGCTACGCCTTTTATATACCCCCATAATTAGGACACATAATTAGAACACAAAATTATTTTCATATTCTTAATCCACTTAACTGAATTCATCTTATGGTACTCCAAGTGAATAAATAAATATTAAAGAAATAAATGTATTCCAAGTGAATAAATAAATATTAAAGAACCTGGTACATTCAAGATAAGAACAATATTAAAAACTTTGTCAAGCCATTCCATTTATCGATTTTTTATTTTACGTAGGAGTCTTGTGAGGATGTCAGTTCCTAAGCCAACAAGTTGGAATGATGGGCCTACAGTTTCTTCTAGTATGTGCAGGGTTTCTAGTCTAATACCTAAGTGTTTGAGTTGAGTTTTTTGCAGGGTGAGAGATAGTGGTTAAAATTAATTCTTCTATATAGGAATTTCCAGTTTTTGCAGCACCATTTGTTGAAAGGGCTATCTTTTTTTCCAATGTATGCTTTTGGTGCCTTTGTCTAGTATGAGGTATCTGTATTTTTGTGGGTTTGTCTCTGTGTCTTTTATTCTGTTCTATTGGTGTTCATGTCTGTTTTGGTGCCAGTAACAGGCTGTTTTGGCTCTGTTGTATAGTTTAAGGTCTGGTATTGTGATAAACTATAACACAAATGGAAAAGTTGAAATGATCTAGAGATGTTAGGTAAATTATAAGAAGAAATGTTCAGTAGGTTACAAGGAATATAAGACTGGACTTGAGAGTATATACATGTCTACAGGTGGATTTCCCTGTTATTTACAAAGAAATATTAAAGAGCTAGTGAAAATGAACAGAGTCACTTTTGGGTAGAAATTATGAGAAAAGTAAAAGGCGTATATAATAGGAGAGAACTTTGGATAAATTAAAATATATTCATCTTAAACCATATATTGAGGTACAGTGCTTTTTTAGTAAAGTTTATGAAATATATTTTGTAAGTCATCTCTAAATGTCATTTCTAAATGTGTAAAATTATGTTATTATTGAGTTCCCTGTATAGGATATATTAAAAAGAATGTCAAAGCATTTAAAGTATATATTCATACTCCTTATTTATAGAGTAAATGGAGGCTCTGAGTATTGTAATTTGACCAAGGATAGAAGACACAGTAGCAGAACTTCAATCCACATTGGGCACATTCCAAATCATATGATTTTTTTACTACAGTCATGTTCTAGAGTGTGTTCAAATCAGTATTTCTGATCCCCCTAACCCCTGCCACATATGGCACAGTATTTATTGTAGTTGCCCTGTGTGTATGAAATATTCTCATAAGCTTTAAGTAAATAAACCAATTTATTTTGTCTAATGCATTCTCTCTCAAATTTGCCTGGTGACAATACAATTTCTTTCTGCATAACACCTTTTGTATTACAGGCTATCTCCAACAATAGTTGCATATAGCTGCATTGGCATATTAGGGAATGCAATTCTCCATTCTGGCAAAGATATTTCACCAGGGGTTCATTGTAGTCAGCCTTTCTGCATAATGAGCTGAAATATAAGGGGACGGGGAGGGAGATAGATAAGGTCTCAAATAATGCCAAGTTTTTCCTCTTTGAGAACTAATTTTTCTAAATAGGTCAAGACATGTTTAGCTGTAGCTTATATTCTGACTGGTATGAAACAAAATCATTTGAAGAGCATGTTTCTCCATTCCCAACATTCTTAAAAACACTAGATTTTCTCATTATTAGAGAAGTTAATTTAGCAATTACAGTTTTTTTTTTTAAGTCTCTGTGATTTTTCTTCAGATTTGAATACAGCTATCTTTGAGTCACATGACTCTAAAATACCACAGGAAAGTGAATTCGTAGTGACTATGTTTTCATTAAATATGTATTTAATATATTAACTGTGTATATACATATATGTGTGTATGTACACACATACACACCCAGTTTCAATATTGGCACAAAGTTATTTGAATGCACCAGAATTAGAGTCCTGAAAGCTTATTTTGTTTAAGAAAGTCTCTCAAGGCTCTAAATAACCATTCTAGTCAAGCATACTTATCTCACATGTGGAGAACCTTTGAAACAGCTAAGAGACTTGTCTTGAGTTACATAAAAAAATCACCCATCTTTTTTTTAGTTTACATACTGATAATAAAACTAAGAAGGCTTTTGAGTAAAGTCTTCTTTAGCTTATTTATTCCTTACTAACATATCAAGAGGTAGGTACTGCTGACATTCCTATTTTAAACCTATTTTAAAGATGGGAAAACTGAGAAAAATATCAAATTGGCTGAAATTACAGTCATTTTATGGTAATCCAGTAAAAAAATTAAAACTCAGAAAATGTACCTCCAGGATCAATGCCTTTAACCACATGCTACATGAACTTACTTATCACATTTTTTGTCTTCTGCTATTGGAACCATTAAAAATTGTATAATAATGGGCTTAAAATTATAAAGATTTCCCATGATTGATTCTGGCAATCTCTTAAGAAAGAGTATTACTTGATTCTAAAAGGTGTATATATATATTAGCATACTTTCTAAGCAGAAATCTGAATTGGCTCTTTAATGCTAATGTATGACAGGTGGAAACCTCAGAGGATCATTGAAGGTTCTGCATAATTCCCAGCAATCAAGTAAATATTCTGTTCATTTTAACAATTTACCTTGTGAATATTGTAGAGTCAGAAACAAAAACCCAAATATTTGTAAAAAGATTTTTAAGTTTGTAGAAAAAAAGGCATTTTAAGTCAAAGATGAACTTAGTAAAAAACAAAAAAGTAACCAATGCTGCATCCCAACTCTCCCAGCCCTCCTCTCACTTCTCAAAAGACAGAATCATGGGTGCATGCAAGTTTTATAATAATTCTGAGTGAATAAAATTTGATTTACATTCTATATTTTGTACCTATGGGCAATTTGTTCATTTTTTTATGACTCAAATTCTCTTTATTTCATCATTAATGAAACTCAAGGGCTTATACTTACTTTGACAAATATTCTGAGGTTTAAGTGGCATGACCTATGTAAAACCTCTAACTTCTATGAAATCTGTGTCTAGGGCTGGACTAGTGTAAGCTTTGATATGTACTCATTCTTTCCTTGAGTCAATGTGAAAAATTGGGATTTGACCTTAATTTGTGAAAGGCATGTGCTTGCTTTGTTTTTGTAAGTGATATTCATACTTAAATCATAATTTACATCACAACTATGTATCTTTTTCTTTTACTGACTGCTTCAATAATATCCCATGAAAATATTTTTTTTAATTTTTTCTCTGATAATAATGTTGATCAAAATAGTCATAAGTGCATCTTAACAAAATTATTATTTTCGAAAGGATTTTCTAAAACAATTATGCATGCTTTACTTTTCAAGATAGGATGAATTATTGTTATATACCTAAGATATGATACTTAATTTGAATAATGTTTATTCTGGAGATGAACTGCAGTATAAAATTTGATAAGATGTATATTATTATCTTCTTAGATAGAATAAAAATGGAAGGTGAAAAATAATTTTCCAAAAGGCATTAGTCAAAATTTAGGTTTCAGTCTGTATGTTAGTTAATGATGTAGCACACTGAGTGGCAAAGATTTATCTTTAGTTAGAAAATTTGTTATGTTTAAATTAAAATATTTATGAATTTAAAAAAGTGTTTTAATACTACAAACATAGCATTTATATTGTTTGTGGTTTTGGAAGGTGAATTCTTCTATGTTATGATGGGTAGTTATATAAACTGAACATTAAAACAATAAGTTAATCATGCCGAAGACTTGCTTCTTCCTTCACATCAAACTTTTATGAAAATTATGTATATGGCATAAGGGTATGCATTTGCACAAACACAAAGCAAATGAATTTTCATAGTTTCAACTCAATTGGATTGATGTTTTTAAGTCTAGATTATCGTATGATTTTAGAAATCTCAAAAAAAAAAATTGCTACCAAAGATATAAAGCTCATTCATTTTTTTCTCAAATACTTTAGAGATTGATGGAAAGAAAGTTATTAAACATTGGCCCAGAGTTAATAAATACATAAGCAAATATTTATGTGTATATTGTTGTGTATATACTAACTGTGATGCAAAGTACATGTTAATTTAAATAGTTGAAAATTTGGCTCATGGATTAAAATTTATAAGAGCATTGGCAATAAATTGCTTCAACCACAGGACTTTCAATGTGTTCATCCTTTCTATTGACTCATCAAAATTAAGTAATATTTTAAAAATTTGTAACCACTAAACATCATTTTGAATTATTATTTATTAAACAATAGGCATATTAATGTCTAATAAGTACAAAACATATTTTTTTATTCTGTACACTCAAGAAAATAGATAATAATCTCTGCATTTTTGAAGTTCATTAGTCATTAAAGAGAAGTCTATAAAAAATAATGACAAAATATACAACCAATAGGAAAAGTACAGATGTGAGTACATTTAATGTAAAACTATTCTATATAATATATCCATAGACAGATGGCATAACTATGATCATGCATTTGTTTACAAGCAGAGAAAAAATCCAAAATGCTTTAAATAAGAAAGATTTTCCTGTATTAATTATTAAGTGGATCTTTATTGGTTTGCAGGGAGCTTGGTCTTTGTGTCACTTGTACTCCAAATTAATTGTTATAATTGACAGGAACTCAAGTTGCTGACCTTTCATTTATCCTTGTTAAGACCTATTTTGTGACATTGGTTGGTGTATACCAATAATTTTAGTCCAGGTAACAAGACTCAAATAGCATGAGTTAACAGCTGCATTTGCAGAACACTTACCACATGGCAGACTACGTTTTAACACTCTTTTATGTTTATTATTATTATTATTATTATTATTATTTTCATTATTTAGAGAATACTTTATTAGTTTCTGTAATCAAACCCACGTAGATAAGACCTTACATATTTAATACAGTGCTTTACCCCTGTACAAATGGAAAAAAAATTAACTTTAACGTTTCTAGAACAATATGGCTGTTAATTTCCATACAATGCCAACTCAACACGGTAAACTGGGATACTCTTCCAAAGTTGACAGCACAGCTAAAGTTTCCAAAAATTCAAATTATCTATATATGTGAATACATATTTATATTTATATTCATATTTATATTCATATTCATATTCATATCCATATAAAAGACCAATAATAGCAGTATGTTCTGCATCAGCAGCAGCAACAGCGTTTCCAGGTTGTGTAGTCATCTGAACAGAATCATAGACACATCCAGCACACTCCATTTAAAAAAGGGGGGAAAGTAAAATAAATAAATAAATAAATAAATAAATAAAACCGGAGAAAACAGCAAAGTTCTGTTACTGTTGTGATACCTGGCACCATTTTTTTTATTAGCTTCTCAATCATCATCTGAAAAGAAAACATGCTAGAATAACATCATTAAAAACAGCTCTGATAAAGCACGGTCACTACCACGTATCATAAAGCAGGTACGAGAGGTTTAACATTCACAGCATATGATACAGTACTGTCCTACATCTACAATACTAATGGGTACGATTACAAAGGCAATTATTTGAGACTTGATTCTACTTTTCCAGCAGAGGGCCCAAAGGATGGTATGACACAGCTCTGTAAAGAAATGTAGTTCCTTAGGATTTCCTTTCATTGGCGGCACAGTTCCAAGTACTCACTCTCTTCAGGAACATCAGCTAAAAACTGTTAATGGGGGAGGGGAAAAAGCCAGGGAGAAAAAAAAAAAAAAAGTAGATCACATGTGGTTTCCTTGCTCCCTTATGTTCATTGGATATGGTTATGGTGTTTGTAGGCTTGGAGGTGAAGAGCTAAAGATAACTGGTGCTGGATAGAGGAGCCTTATTTTTTATTACAGCAGTTTGCTATTTTTGTAATATGATGATTGAATTGAACACAATCAAGGTACAGTCGTAACTGATCTCCCCTTCTTCCTGAATGAGTGAGCAGATGGTTCAATATTGACATCAGCATCCTTGAGCATATCCGAATGAGCTCAAAATGATGTTTGAAATGATGCTGTGTTTGGTTGTGGTCTGAAGCTTGGAACGCTACTGGGCATCTCCTTTCTTCCATGGAGTGCTCACCATTCAAACATGACATATTTGGTCAAATGCTAGTTAGGTTGAGTCTTGCTTGCCTCCATTTGGTCACCTTTGTATGGATCCAATGGCTGTTTTGTTTTGCTTTTTTTTTTTTTTTAATTTTATTTTATTCTAATGAATCCTCCCAAGTTGTGTATGATGTGGACGTTGTTTTAAATCTCATTTGATAAATGAGGTCTTTCAGACTCATTTCATTAATGAATATGCTAAAATCAAGAATGAATAGAATTTGTTGATAACAAAGATGAGTAAATTTAAATATTCATTTATAATGAATGCAGAATAGAGAGATCTCAGGGAAAACAATAAAAAGTGTGTGATGTCTGAACTGGATCTTAAGGTTCAACAGGAGGTTTGGGGCAAGTGGTCAGAAGATTTCAAACAGAAGAGCTGACAAAAGTGTAGAAAGAGCCTTCAAAACTGTACTTACTTTGAGAGGACAGATAGAATATACATACTTGAGGAAAGGGAACTTTACATGCTGGTCTCTGGATCTCCCTTCTGATGGGGATGATAAGATTGGAGATATTCAGAACTTTCTCCAAGAATATAGTGGCTGTGTTATGCTGGTATTTCAGAGCCCATAGGATTGCCCCTGTTTAAATGTCTAGTCCTGTCTTCTACTGTACCTACTCTTTGCATCCTGAAATATCTGTTCTTCCTCTGACCAACTCTGTACCATCCTATTTAACTTACACTCTCTCTCTCTAGACCTCAGTCCAATGAAGCAATCTTCAGTTCCAAAAGGCAGCCAGGTGATTCTGGTGCAGATGGAGTACTGACCATAATTTGAGAAAACAAGTTATGAGTTAATGTTAGCAAAATCCTACTGAGAGAATAGCGTACTTATACAGCAAAGTGTTATGGTCTTATATAATGAAAGGCTTTCTTTTTCTTTTAAAACTTTTTCCCTTTGAAAATTTATTGACATAAATGAATTATAAAGAATGAAGGGATTCATTTTGGCACACTCATACATACATAAATATAATTTTCTAAATTTCACTTCCAAATAGTTCCCATTCCATCCATTTCTACCTTATCCCCTTTACCTTCCTATACACTAATGGTCTCCCTTCTGCTTTCAGGGAATCCATTTTTCCTGATTTTCCCTCAATTTTCCACATATGAGAGAAAACATTGGAAAACATGGGTCAGATTTTACTTCACTCAAAATTATATTCTCTAGTTCCATCCACCTTCCTGAAAAGACATAATTTCATTCTTCTTTATGGCTGAATGAAACTCCATAATGTACATATACCACAATATCTTAATTCATTGATCTGTTGATGCATACCTAAACTGATTCCATAACATAGCTATTGTGAATCGCACTTCAAAAAATATGCTTATGCTTGTTTCTCTAAAGTATAAACGTATGCTGACTTTTATGCTTTGAGATAAATACCAAGGAATGGAGTAGCTGGATCATATGGTATTTCCTTTTTAAACTTTTTGCGGGACCTCCATACTAATTTCCAAATTTAAGTTCCCCAAAGCAAAGTGTAGTAGTTCTTTTTTGACACATCCTTGCAAATATTTATTGTTACTTGTATTTTTAGTATCGATTTTGTTAAGTGCATTATAATTATACAAAATAGTGGGATTCACTATGCCATAATCATGCACATGATAGATGAAAGTTATTCTCTAGTGACTGCCATGTCCCTCTCCCTGATCCTATTGCTCTACTCTACTGATCTTGCTATTATTTCTTTTATTTTCAATTAGGACATTACAATTATATCTGAGTACAAATTTATTGGGTTTGTGAACATGAACCTAGTAAAATTGCATAGACTTTGTTCCCAATGTCCTCTTCTCTTCTTCTCCCCCTCTACATCCTCTCCATTTACTACTCTATTTATCTTCCTTCTATTTTTATGAAATCCCTTTTAATTTTTTTTTCTCTCTAGATTCTACATATAGAGAGAATATTGGACCTTTTGCTCTCAGAGTCTGTCTTATTTCACTTAATATGGTGTTCTTCAATTCCATCCATTTACCAGTAAATGACATCGTTTTATGGCTAAAACTCCACTGTGTATATATATACCACATTTTTTAAAAATTTTTTTCATTGTTGATAGACACCTAGGCTGATTCCATAACTGGGAATGTACTGTTATAAACATGGGTATGTATGCATCAGTATAGTATGCTAATTTTAGGGTTTTTTGGTTAAATATCAAGGAATGGAATAGCTGGATTATATGATGGTTCTATTCATAGTCTTTTGAAGAACATTCAAACTGATGTCCGTACTGATTGTACTAATTTGCGTCCTACCAATAGTATGTAAAAATTCCTTTTCCCACACATTTTTCCTAGCATTTATTATTTGCATTCTTATTTTTATGTCTATTTTTTTCATTGCTTCTTTAGTTATACATGACCATATAATTCATTTTGATATGATTATACAAGCATGGAATGTGACTTATTATAATTAGAACCCCATTCTTGTTCATGTCCATGATGGTAAGACTCATAATGGTGTAATCTTATATACACACATAGGAAAATTATTTCAGATTTTTTCTACTTCCTTTTCCTATATTCCCTCCCTTCCCTTCATTCCCATTTGTATAATTTACTATATATCTATTTTCCCCTGGCTTTCTTTATTGTGGGATAGCTTCCACATATCATCAAAAATATTTGATCTTTGGCTTTTGGGGATAAATGAGTAAAATTGTAAAAAGCAATTTTGAAATTTATCTGGAAATATAAGAGACCCAGAAGAGCCAAGTAATCCTTAGATATCTTGGAGACTCACAATACCAGACTTTATACTACAGAGCTATAATAACATAAATAGCATGGTATTGGCACCAAAACAGGCATGAAGATCATTGGAGCAGAACGGAAGACACAGACAAACCTAATAAATATAAGTACTTCATACTAGATAAAGATGCCAAAAACTGCAAAAAAAAAAAAAAAAAAAAAAAGATAGCCTTTTCAACAACTGATACTGGGAAAACTGGAATTCTTTATGTACTAGGATAAATTTGAAGCCCCTATCTCTCACCCTGCACAAAACACAACTCAAGATGGATCAAAGAACTAGACATTAGACCAGAAACCCAGTACCTACTAGAGGAAAATGTGGGCCCAACACTTCCATATATTGGCTCATGAACTGACTTCCTTAACGAGACACATAAAGTGCAAAAAGTAAAATCAATAATAAATGGAATGGCATCAAACTAAGAAGCTTCTTCATAGCAAAGGAAACAATCAAGAATGTTAAGAAAGAGCCTAAGGATGGAGAAAATCTTTGCCATCTACTCTTTTCTTTTGATAGGGTGTTAATTTTCAGGATGCATAACGAACTCAAGAAACTTAACACCAAAAAACCCCCTAAACAACCTAACCAATAAATAGTCAAAGGAGCTGCACAGTATCTCAGAGAAGAAACATGAATGTTCAACAAATACATGAAAAAAAATTTCACCATCTAGCAATTAAAGAAATCCAAATTAAAACTACACTGATATTTCATTTTGCTGCAGTCATTATTTGTATTCTTGATTACTGCCATTTTCACTGAAATGAAATCTTATGGTTTTAATTTGCATTTACTTGATATATAAGAATGTTAAACTTTTATATATATATTTCTTGTCCATTTGTATTTATTCTTTTGAGAAATGTCAGTTTAGTTCATGTGTGCATTCATATGTTGGGTTTGTTGATGGTTTTGTTTGTTTCATTATTTATTTTCTTTTTAGTGGTGTTTTGAGTTATTTATATATTTTGGATAATAATTTTTGTCAAAAGAGTAAGTAGCACAGATTTTTCCCTTCCTGTAGGCTCTTTCTTCGTGTTCTTTTTTTTTTTTTTTTCATCTTCTATGCAGAAACTTTTTAATTTGATGTATTTCACTTATTGATTTGGGGTTTTATTTCTTGAACTTTAGGAGCCTTGTTAAAGAAGTTGCTCAATATAATTTTGATTTGCATTTCTCTGATGGTTTAAGATGTTAATATATATATGTATACATATATATATATATATATATATATATATATATATATATATATATTAACATGTATATATACCATTTTTGGCCAACTTTGAGAATTGTCTGTTCAGTTAATTTGCTCATTTATTGATTGGTTGTTTATTTTTTTTTTGTATGTTGAGTTTTTGTGTTCTTTATACAGTCTTGAAATTAATACTGTGTTGGAAGAGTAACAAGCAAAAATTTTCCCCCTTTCTGTAGGTTTCTTTTCATTCAGTTAATTGTTTCCCTTGCTGTTAAGAAGCTTTTTAATTTGATACCATACATTTTATCAATTATTGCACTTATATCCTGAGCTAGAGATCCTATTTAGGAATTCTTTGTCTGTGCTTACAAGTTTAGGTGTTTATTCTGTTCCTTTTCTTCCAGTTTCAACTTTTTATTCTTTTATTTGAGGCATTGATCCATTCTGAGTTGACTATTGTACAAGGTGTGAAATGGGGATCAAGTTCCATTTTCCTACATACGGATACCCAGTTTTCTCAGCACCTTTTATTAAGGAGACTTTCTTTTCTCTATATGTTTTGGGTACTTTTGTCAAAATCAGATAACTGTAGCTGTGTGGGTTTGTCTCTGTGTCTTCTATTATTTTTTTTTCCTTTGGTTATTTACTTTTTTCACCCTCTCATATAAATTTACTTTACTTATAATACCTGTCCAGTTTATATGCACCTTTCCAGTTAAAATAAGTCAGACTTACTTGTTATATCTTCCTATATTATGATTCATCATAATTATAAGCATAATAGAAACTAATATGAATGTTAAGAATGAAAGTGAAGTGGAAGTTATTGTCTTATTCAAATGCTTATTTTAATTTGGTATGACAAAATTGACTTGGTCCTAAAAATGAAATTTAATGTGGTGCAACGTATGCATTTTGTGCTTATGTTATAAAAGTCATAGCATCTTTTGTTTGGTAGAAAGACACCAGGTATGTCCATAAGTTCCCCAAAATTTCACCTAACATAACTCCAAGTCAGAAGTCCATAAAGACTAATTTTGTTTGTTTCCTTGTTTCACATGTTCAGAATTTTTAAACCAAAAATTATAGATATCTTTTTAGTGATTTTGAGTTAAGTATGTCGAGGTCAAGTAATCTACATTTTGGAAAACCTCCTCAGCTAAGTTCATTCTTAGCTAGATGTGAAAAACTGTAACTATCTTTATCTAAAGTGAGTTTCATAAACTAAAGTTGCTTTTAAGTGCAACTGAAGTTCTTTCAGAGTATGCATTTTTGTAACACGACTGCTTTACTTTCTTATTACATATTCAGGATCACAGAAATATGTAATACAAATGTGTACAAATGTGTGTGTGTGTGTGTGTGGGGGAGAGAGAGAGAGAGAGAGAGAGAGAGAGAGAGAGAGAGAGAGAGAAAGCATGCATGCCAGACTTAAAACTTGCAACACATTAAAATATTGTCTCCTGACTCGTGACTAACAAAACAAAGGAAGGACTATCAGGAACTGACCAGGGATTGACTTCTTAAATCCATTTCTAAGGCTTCAGGTTAAAATATAATTTCTTATTTCTTGTGTCCCCAGTTTATTATTTTGAAACTATTAAAGCACACAGAAAATTTAAATAATACTGCAAAAAACACTGATATTCTTACACCTAGATTCATCATTAGTAATGATTTCTTTCCTCTTTTTCTTTCTTGAACCTGTTGGGTGTCTATTGATAATCCCATACACTAAACCCCTAAGCATTCTGGACTCCATATCCTCAAAAGGCCTTTCTTCTACATAAACCAAATACAATTATTGTGCTCAAAATGAATTATTTCTGACAGGATTTTGCAAAAAAAAAATGACTGCTTATAAAACTGAGAAAGACTTTCTTTTGAATTTGCATATTTTTGATACCTCTTTATATCTCTGCTCTATTCATTGCTCTTATCTCTTTGTGTTTGTAAATTCACATTGACATTGGTAGAATCATTTTTTCTGTGATTTTAGTTCACCTAATTGCCTTTGAGATAAAGATGAGCCTCCATTTGGGGAATTAAAAAAAAAAAAGAAAACCATTTCCTTCTACGTAACATGAAAGAACAAAATCACCTCGATCAAAACACCACAGTCCTGTTTATCATTTTCTTCTCATCAATCAATTTCCATAACTGTATGAAGTAGCTACACCTATATCTTCTAGCTTATATAAGCTACCAATGTAAGCTTAAATCTCTATTTAATGTCACACTGTGATTCCTCTGCACAAAAACAGTTTTCCATAGGATTATAGAGATAAGACAATGATCAGTGATAAACCACTCAGACACCTTATGGAAGAGTGAATGTACTTGTGTGTGTGTGTGTGTGTGTGTGTGTGTGTGTGAAAGAGAGACAAAATAATATTATATTTGCAGAAAATTCATAAATTAACTTTTTAATAGGTTGTATGTATTGGCATAAGATGCAGATATTCCGTAACTATCTGGCTTATTTACAAAATTGAAAGCAAGCTGTATATTGGTAAAATGTACTTAAGTACTTCTTGTTACCCACTGCTTACAATAGAAATCATGCTGCTTAATGATTACATACAGCGATTCTTAAATTTTCATTGTAGAAGCTTAATGCCTCTCAGTGATCAGAGAATCTGATGTTAATTAGTAAAAATAGAAAGTGCAATGTGACAGTAGTAGGGAACTTGTCAGATACGTAGCACTGAATTAAAGGACATCAGAAGGATGTGCAATATTTATTTCTGATCCTAAGTTGTTATTCTGCCTCTTGCTATTTGACCTTGCTTCTCTAACTCTCAGTCTTCTAATCGTTTCATTGAAATATTTATTATATGTTTAGTTTTCTCTGCATACATTATTCTAGCAGTGATCATCCTTTTCAACATGGGCATATCTTAGAGTCCAGAACAATAAAACAGATAAAAAGAAAATTCTCCAATGTAAATGGGATCAAGATTTACAGGGTCAAACTTTGAGATCCCTTTATACACATTTGGCAGGCAGTGTATTAGACAGCCTTGAAGGTTTTTCTCTACATAGTTTCACACATTAATTCTATGTCTCAGAGCTGTAATATAGATATACATATATGATGTTTTTGTATTAGGGTTTGGACCTAGAGGCATCTTACCACCGAGCTACACAGCCTCATTCCTTTTTATTTTTTTTGTTTTGAGACAGGTTCTCACTTAGTTGGTTAGGGCCTTGCTGAATTGCTGAGGTTGACCTTCAGCTTCTGATCCTTCTGCTTCAGCCTCCAAGGTTGCTCAGATTATAGGCCTGTGCCACCAAGCCAAAGCTTTAATTTTTGAGAATTAAAACACTCATGCAAAAGTATGCTAGTAAACACTATCCTGAGAGAAGCCCAAGCTAGTGAGCTGTACTAGGTCTGTGCCTCATCACCCTCTTCTTCACACATGAAAAAAAAAATCAGTCACTAAAAGACAATAAAGTGAAATGCAAAAAAACCTGACTTTTCTATTCATTACCTTGTATAACCATGGGTGAAACACTAAGTATTTATTCTCCCATATAATATGCAGGTAATAACTACCTTATTGGGCTAGATTGGGGTTAGAGAGTGTGTGTATGTGTGTGTGTGTGTGTGTGTGTGTGTCTGTGTCTGTGTGTATATGTATATATATGCATATATACATGTGTGTATATGTATATATGTGTGTATATGTGTGTATGTGTGTGTGTGTATGCGTGTGTGTATGTATACATATGTATATACATGTGTGCATATGTATATATGTGTGTATATGTGTGTATGTGTGTGTATGTATATATACATGTGTGCATATATATATATATATGTGTGTGTGTATATGTGTATATATGTGTGTATATGTGTGTATATGCAAAAACATACACGTATAGGTAGATTCAGATATAAACGTGGGGAGTCACTCCTGAGCTATTTGAACATCTTGACTCAGCCTTGGAGCCAAGGATATTTTGGTTTGGCATTGAAAACTATTTTGTGGCTCCCACTTAATGGCTTGTGCAATGCCTGTGACCTCTGTAGAAAGACGGATCTCATAGCTCCAGAGTGGGGTGTGACCCATTGGGAACTGGACAACCCACCTCCTACCTTATTTGGCTAAGAACATTCTGTAGAAAGCCTTCAAAGTTCACCCATATAAATAAAGCAAACAGTGGCCCTCACGCTCTCTTTCCAGTGTGGAAGCTCAACCCTTAAGGTCAAAGAGCTGTCCTGCCCCAGCTCTTTAAAACTATTTTCTGTGTCATATGATTTTTTGCTGTATTTCTCATGTAGGGGAACCCAGCTCCCATAGCCTGTGCTGGCTACAGGTAAGATATGTACAATATATGATATACATAGAAATTATTCAATTAACATCATTTGTTTTTATGAATAACAACAAATAATTAAACAACACATGTTTTTAATGAATAATAAGAAATCAAAGTCAAAATTCTCTGGCATAATATGTGCTTGTGCTTTAATATTTTTGGATGCAGTATAATTAAAATACAATTAAACCTTCCTAGGGAGAAACTTCTTCAAGAATCGTTCTTATTTTGAACTTTCAGAAGTTGGAAATTACTTTTACCCATTTAATTAAGATGAAAAAGGAAATCACATGATCTTCATTTGGAGTCAGAGAGATCTTTCTTTCAATTTCAGCTTAGCATGATACTTTGCTGGGTGATTTTCGTGATTTGAGCTTGATCTCGTGTTAAAGTAGGAATATAAAAATATCCAGGTTATTATTGTGGTTTGGAGGGACAAGTGTGATCCAATTAAATATTTTGATTTTGTAGAGCAGTAAAGGGCACAGAAAAGATGCTATGCAATGTTGGATCATTCATTCTTTCTGAAGTTCAGGATGTTTCATTAGACTCTTTCTTCTGTGTTTCCAACAAATCTTCTTTGTCTTATTAGAACTGCACTTGTTTTTTGTATGCTTAGTCATTCACCGAATGCTTTTATAGAATTCAAAAATAGTTTCTATCCTAATTTTATGTTTTGGTATATTATCTAAGGATTACATGTCAAGTATTCTGAGAAAAAAATAAAGTGATTGAAAAAAAAAAGGCAAAACACAGTTCAGTATAGATGACTTACATAAGCTGAAGTGAAGAGTCTCAAGATGTTTCGTGGTAGAAAAGCCAGAAGTAAAGCATGTCTAGAAGCACAAAAGAATTATTTCAAGTAGCAGAATAGTGAGAAAATTGCCCAATACATCTGGTGTCTACCTAAACAATATATCTGACCTACCTACTGTGGAGTGTTAAAAATAGACTTCTGCTTCTTATTGTCAAAGAAGTAAGATAATACTGGGGAGCATTGTAGTGATTTTCCTCAATAAAACTTTCATATCATCTTAACTATAACACTATTTTTAGAGTAGTTTGCAAAAGTATGAAAAAAAAATCAAGGACAGTTTGCAAAATTACCTGCTGTATTAAGGGTACAATAAAGAAGATTAAGAAAGAGAAAAATATACTTTAGAGAGTTATAATTTTCACAATATTTAAGCTGAAATATAAGATGATATTAGCATAAGTTTTAATACAGGTAATATTTATGTGTGAAAGTAATCATGCAATTAAAATTATTAATAACATTTTTTATACAAGACATGGGGTAAAATATAGAATTTTATTTTTAGAATGTCACTTCACTACTTAGTCTTAAGTGGTATAAAAATAAAACATGTTTGAAGTTCTTGTTTAATAAAAATAGAAAAATTTGGGGCACTATTCTCTGTGACTTTAAAATATTCTGCAAAGTTGTAATACAAAAACCAGCATGATATTGGCATTAAATCAAACACAGAGACAAATGGAAAATAATAGAAAGACTATAAATGAACCCACACATCTACAACCAATTGGTTTTGATGAATGGGTAAGGAAACACATTGGGGAAAGAAAAGCATTTTCAAAAGTTGCTCCTGGGAAAATTGGATATCTGCATGCAGAAAAATGAAACTAAGCCCTATCTCTTACCAGTCACAAAAATCAATGCAAAATGCATTAAACTTCATTGTAACACCTGAAACTATTAAATCAAGTAGAAGGAAATACAAAGAAAATATTTTGGAACATTGAAATGGGCAAGATTTTTGGACATAGCCCCAAAGTATGGGAAATAAAAGCAAAAATAGGTGTGTGGGATTATAGCTAACTAGAAACCCTTTACACAGAAAAAGAAATAATCAACTGAATGAGGAGAAAACCTACAGAATGGGAGAAAATATTTTCAAACTATACATTGATAAAGAATTAATAGCAAGGATTTATAAGAACCTCCCCCCCACAAAAAAAAACCCCAATATTAAAAAAAAAAAAACAGTTCAGTTGACAAATTATCAGGAGATAGATTTACATATAAATAGACATTCCTCAAAGAAGAAACACTAGTTTTCCCAGCACCATTTCTTGAAGTGGATCCTTTTTTCAACATGTGTTTTGTGGAGGTTTGTCAAGGGCTAGTTGGTTGCAGTTACACAGGTTTATATCTGGAATCTCTTTTCTATTTCATTGTTCTACATATCTATTGTAGTCCAAGTCTATGCCATTTTTGTTATATGGCTCTTTTGTCTATTTTGAAATCAGATATTGCAATGGCTTTGACATTGTTTTCTTGTGCAGATTGCTTTGCCTATCCAAGGTATTCTGCCTTTACATATTAACTTTGCAATTGTTTCTTCTAGTTATGTAAATAATTGAATTTTGATGGGGATTGCACTGAGTTTGTAGATCTCTTTTAGCTATAAGGCCATTCTAACAATATTAAATTTGCCAATATACGAACATGAGAAGTCCTTCCAACTTCTTTTCTAATATTCATTGTTGAGGTCTTTCATCTCCTCATTTTGTTTATTCCTCTGTATTTTGTTGGTTTTTGTGCTGTTGTGAAAATGATTGCTTTCCAGATTTCTTTGCCAGTCAGTTCATCATTGGTATATAGTAAAGCTACCAGTTTTTCTATATTGACTTTGTTTCCTGTTACATTACTAAATTTTTAAAAAACCAGTTCCAAGTGTCTTGATAACATATTTAGGGGCTTCTAAATATAGAAACATGTCATCTAATACAGGGATTATTTAACTTCCTCCTTTAGTAGTTATGTCCTTTCATTTGTTTCTCTTATCTAATTAATCTGGCTAAAATTACAAGCTCCATATTGAATAACAGTATTGAGAAGACACCCTTTGTTCCCGATTGTAGAGGAAATGTTCTGTATCCTTCCCAACTTAATATAATGTTGGTTATGTATTTGTCATATACAGCCTTTATCATGTTAAGTTATAATCTTCCTATATCTAACCTATTCAGGACTTTTATCATAAAGGGTTGTTGAGTTGTATCAGAGACATTTTCTACATCTGTTGGAATGATTTATATGGTGTATTACATGTATTGATTTGCTCCTGCTGAAACAACCTTGCATCTCCAGAATAAAACCATATGTGTGGTATTTTTAATTTGCAGTTGAATTTGTTGGTAAGTATTTTATTGAGGAATTTTTCACTTTGTTTATCAGGGATACTGGTTGACAGTTTCCTGTCCCAGATGTATTCTTAATAGGCTCATGTATTGCAGTAATACTGGCTTCATGGAATGAATTTGAAAGAGTTCCTTTCCCTTCTATTTTATGGACTACTTTGAGGATGTTGGGATTAGTTGTTCTTTAAAAGTCTGGTAAAATTCAGCAGTGAACCCATCTGGTGCCTGGCTTTTCTTTGTTCAGAGACTTTTTATTACTGCTTCAATTTATTTGCTTGTTGTTGATCTATTTAGATTTTTCTTATATCCTTGTAGTTTGATTTTTGAAGGTCATCTGTATCCAGAAATTTGTTCCTTTCTTCCATGGTTTCAAATTTATTAGCACATTGAATTTTTAAAAAATCCCCTAATGATCCTAACAATTTCAGTGGTCTATTCTGAAACATTTCTTTTTCATCTCTAGTTTTATTTACTTTAATTTATCCACAAATAAACTCATCAATTCAAAGTGGATTAAAGACCTTAACGTAAGACCCCAAACACTAAAGAAATATAGGAGAAATATTTCAAGATATTAGCAGAGGTGTTGATTTCTTGAATAGGATTCCAATAGCCCAGGAAATAAAGACAAGAATCAATAATGGGATTATATCAAATTAAAGATTGTGTGCACTGTAAAGAAAACAATCAAGAGTGAAGAGACAACTCACAGAGTAGCAGAAAATCCTTGGCAGCTGCTCATCTGATTAACAATGAATATTTAAAATGCATACAATCTCAAAAAAACATCAAACAACAAATAAGCCAGTCAAAAAATGGGCAAATGATCTGAATAAACATTTGAAAAAAGAAGACATACAGATGGCTAATAAATATATGAAGAAAATATAAATATCTTAGCCATTATGGAAATGTCAATTAAAACCACAATGAGATCTGATCTCACTACAGTAATAATGGATATTTTTTAAAAAATAATGACAAATGTTAGCAATGATGTGTAGCAAAGAAACCCATACACACTGGAGGTGGATTTGTAGTACAAGCTATTATAGAAAAGAAATTACCCTTAACACCTGGGCACTGTATCCATTGTTACACATTATCAAAAACTTTATGGCAATACCTGTTTTTTTTACCCATCTTTTTATAGCCTCAGTTGGTCAGTTTTAGAACTATGTACTACTCCCAATACTTTGCAATGAAAGTAATTTTTTTCTTTGTTTGTTTAATAATGTTACACATTATTTGACACTTCTAATATTCAGGGTTGTGAAATGCTCTAAATTTCTTAGATAAATAAAATGATGAAGAAGAAAGGCTACATGAGTTTAAGGATCATGATATAAGAAGTTTCAGTTTCCCACTTTAATGAGCTCTCTGTGAGATAAGTGGTCTATCGGGTAAGAAGTCCACTTATTCTGGGAACAGCATGCATAGACACTCCAACTAGATAGCACAAAGCAATTTTAATCATTATCATGTAAGGGGAAAAAATTAACTAGCACAGCCTAACCTAGAATTTTTTTTTTATTTTGTATATTTATTTAGTTATTTCTTTTGGTACTAGAGATTGACCCCTAAGATTCTTTAACGTGGAGATACATACCCAGGCTCTTTTCATTTTTTTGTTTTGTTTTGTTTTGAGACAGGGTCTCACTTAGTTGCTTAGGGTCTTACTAAGTTATTGAGGCCAGCTTTGAACTTGTGATCTTTCTATCTCAGCCTCCTGGACCACTGGGATTTTGTGTATGCAACACTGCACCTGACCTGACCTTAATTTTTAACCCCACCATAGCAATAGTAGACATGGTACAGTAAAATCCTTATTGTTTTAAGGCCTGTGTTAGCTTTCTGTCGCTGTGGAAAAAAAGCCCTAGAAAATTGACTTAAGGGAGGAAAGATTTATTTTGGCTCTATGTTATGGAGGTTTTAGCCTCTGTTTGCTCGGTCCTGTTGTATTCATCATGCAGTGAGGCAAATATCTTGTTGAGTGGCAAGGAAGCATAGAATGAGGGGGAAGGTGCTGGTGTCTCAAAAACCTATTCAGTGAATGCTTCCAATGAGCAGATTTCCTTCCTCTAGGCCACACTTTCTATGACCTTCCATGCTGGTGCCCATGTGTTCACCATGTGCCCATGTGCCCATGTGCCCACCATGGCCCCACTTCCTACTCCCCGTGCTGGTGCCCAGGTGTTCAGTGCATGGCCTTTGGGTATATTTTAGTTCCCAACCATGACAAAGCATTGCATTTAGGGGTTATTGGTTATAAATCAGAACTTATCAAGAAGGTATGTCTTAAGTAAAAAGATTTAAGATTTAGTTAGATGTACAATTTTATATACCAATCATGCATAGTTTCTGAAATTTTGGTTTTCCAAAAGAAAATTGATTCCTTTCTTTCAAAATACCAAGTCTTATTTTGTTGTTGTTTGTTCGTTTGTTTAACCAGAAGTAAAAGCCTAGAGTTAATCTGAAGTGGGATGCTTTGTCTTGTTGGTCACCACCTGAAGTTGCAGACTGAAACCTGGTAAGGAGTAACTGCAGACATAAGTTGAGGTAAATTTAGATGGAATATGTTGAAGTGGTAAGAGGCGATTGCAGGCACTACTGGGAGTGTAATGTTGGAAGGTGAAGAACAGATAAAGGCAAGAAGAATGGGTTTTCCCCAAATAAATCATCTGAAGTTAGAATGCCATTTCAGCTCACAAAGTGAATTTTGTCCCCTTTTCATTCATCTATAGCACAGTATTAGCCAAAGAACCAAGAAGACATGTAATAACTTTTTATTTTCCAAGACATATTTGAACTCAGAAATTTTGAAAAGCAATTTATGAAATTGAATAAGATTTCATTATAGTTTATTATCTTATTTTGGTGGCACTTAAGAATTTTAACCAATAGATTTGAGAGAAATAATAAACCACTAACAATTGAGAGATAAAACACAAAATATTTTTGTTTGTTTATTGTATAAGACACCAATCCAAATGGAATGGCTTAAGTGTTTAGTGGTTTCCTATGTTGCTTGTGTTGACTAATGGTTCTTCTTCTCCATGTCACATTGACTGGGATCATTGTGTGATAGCATTGAGCTGATGCATGGGGTGGGGCTAGAAGATGAGAACATTTCTCTTCACATCTTCCAATAAGAATTAATTTTTACTTGGATTCCTCAGTTCTTCCCTACTTGGACTCTGCTTCTTTATCATCTGAGTTCAAGATCATGAAAGCAGACATCGCCAGGTCTTACAAGGGCTAGAGAGAGGATTAGTACAACTGGCCATACTGCACTTTCTAAGGCAAGTTCATAGAGACAGTTCTTATTAAGGAGGAGGAAAAGTAGATATCACCTTTGAATGGGACGAGTGTCAAGTATACCCATGGAGATGAAAAATGCTAACAAATACCTAAAGAGCAATCTCCCACAATCAACCTTCTTGTGGTAAAATAAATGGCTTTCCCACTTTTAGAATACTTACTCTCACTCTTCTTTGGTAGGGCCATTTCATTATGGGATGAGATCAACATCTGGTATCTTGGAATTTGCTTTAATTGCAGATGTGTATGAGAATTTTATTACTCTAAATCTTGCAATTACTTCTCTAAAATGACAAACTAATTAACCTTAAATGGACAATACACAATGTTGAGGCAGAAGCAGGATAACCACCATAAACTAAAAGATTGTGGGTGGCACTATGTTTCTCAGTAATTATGAAGTCCAGACAGGCAAATGGTGCCAGAGTTTCTGACTTCAGATGCAGGAAGTCTGCTCTGATTCATGCTCATATGGGAACTGTCCTTAATTTATTATTCTGCATGTTTCCTGGTTCTGTCCTTTGGGTTTGAGACAATGTCCTCTGAGTCGTCCTTCTCTGTCTATTAGAAATGGCATGGATTTTCAGTTAGGTGACTTTCTCAGTCTACTTACTACATATGGAAATTTTGGATCTCAAAAGTGACACAATTTTTATTTCAGTGCAAGCTGGGACAGTTTCCTTAGAAATGTATGGAGTTCCTATGTAACAAAATGCATTTGTCCATGAGGCAAAATATGTCACACAGAAATCTATCCGAGACACCCACATTTCTACCCTGTGCCACAAAATTCAAATGAGTTGTTTTGCCTATAAGAAAATGCCTAAGAGGTAACCACTTAAATGCTTATGAGATATTAACAAGTCTTCCAGTGCCATCCTGTAACCACATTTTATTATAAGTGTTCTATATCTGGTCTTTTCCCTGAGTGCTACCTTTCTCCTAGCTTTTAACTTTGCTTCCTGATATACAGATAGATGTATTTTTATTTACATGATATATGTATGTGTGTATGTGTATATATATATGTATGTATATATTTATATTTATATATATACATATATATATTTGTTTTCCCTAAATTCTTCTTTCACACTTAATATTTCCTTCTACATTTTAAAGCAGTTTTGATTGTCATCAGTAACATTCTGCCTTTAAGTGTTCCCAGGTAAATACACATATTTAATAGGTAAATTTCTATCTTCCATGCAACTATTTTCCCTTATCTCACTGAGTGATATGCCAACAATAATGAGGACAATATCACCTACCTTATTGGTTTTATTGAGAAGTGTAAATGAAAAAGTTTATGTTAATTGCCTATGCTGGTGACTAACAAATGTATAGTTCTTACTTATTTGTAGCTGTTTTAAGTATAAGCTTAAAATCATTATCCTGGCATTGAAGAATAATGGATCAATCAGTTTTTAAAAAATTAACGTCTGACCTCAGTCACAATTCCATCATCTGTAGCACAAACACCATACTACAACCAAACTGATATATTCTATATCTACCTTCTATAGAGATTAGCAATGCTATACCCAGCAGCTTGACTTTGGCTTTCACACATATTATTTTGGGTTTGGAATCCAAAAAAATTTTCTTAATCCCTGAAACCTCAAATTATCCCAACATTCTTTAAGCCCTCTATATTGAATTTCTATTTAATTTATTTCTGAAACTATAGAATATGTTCTTGAAGGCAGTAGTTAGGTCATTACATTCTAATTTGGTAATATTCACTTTTGTAAAATTAATAATAATGACTATAACACATCTCACAAGAGTACTGTAAAAATTCTGATTCTATCTAAAAATGAATTATAGGGGCTGGAGTTGTGGCTCAGCAGTAGAGTGCTCGCCTCACACATGCGAGACCCTGAGTTCGATCCTCAGCACCACTTAAAAATAAATAAGTGAAATAAAGGTATTGTTTCCAACTACAACTAAAAAATAAATATTTAAAAAAATGAATAAAAGTGAATTATAAACTGTGAAAAAATAATAATTAGTATCATTCATAGCACTAACCTTATGAACCTTGATATAGAATAAAAAAGGTGATATCAAGAATTAAATGAACAAGATAAGAAAACTAGATACAAGATAATATGCAAATCATTATACCAAATAGAAATAGAAATAAAATACATTAATCTCCATATGGCAAAAACAACATTAGTAGGGAAATTTTCTCATTATGGTATTCTGTGAAAATATAGAAATGGAAACTATTTTATTTAAGAAAGGGTTTTAGTGAAATTTTGCAAAATGTTCAATACAACTATTAATATAAACTCTAGGAAAATCATAATAACAAGTTTCTCTTATCCTGTTATTGAAATCATATAGTTAACATGAAAATAAGTGAAAAATTTTAATAATCAAAATGGAAAATCAGACATTTTGGCTCATATATATGAACAGATGTCTTTAAAGAGATGCCTACAGTAGACATAAACATAAATTGTATTTCATGTCTCTGATCTCTCTGAAGTTTTCATGCACTTAATTTTCACAGAAAAAAATCAGGACCAAAAGCACTGCGCACAGGTTACTCAAGGTTTCATGATACAGTTCTTAGGGTAGCTGCTATTTCTATTCATTATCTCCTAATCTTTGCAAATGTGTCCAATTTGTGTTTGAGAAAACACTGCATTTTAAAATATATTTTCTCCTATATACTCTCCAATATCTGTCACCAATAAAAACAGGTTGTGTTTCCATGGAACAGACTCTATGTTTTACTTTACATATCTTCTAATGGTCAGCTACATGATGTTTCAGCAGTATGCAGTTGCATGGCCAGCTTTCAACACTGAGACCCTCACTGGAACCTTGTGAGTCGTAGTATTATTATTTATTTTAAACACTAATGTTGAAACAGTGTTTAAAGTAACATCAAGGGCAATTTAACTCCTATCTCCAACTCCTATTTTTCCTCGCCTTAAGTTGTTCTTCATTTTCTTTCTATAACTTCTGATTGCTTAAACTAGTAATAAAAATAAAATTTTAAATATAGCCAGTAGCAGGAAAAATGTTGCATACAACAAGGGAACAATAATAAATTCAACCTTAAATGCCAAACTAATGCATTTCGAAAGACAAAAACAATGACTTAATAAATTAAACAACACACTTTTACAGAATCAATGGGTCAATGAGGAAGTCTCAAAGTAAACTTTAAAATACTTAAAACTGAATGAAAATACAACATATAAATACATGTAGGATACAGCTAAAGTAACACTAATAGGGAAATCTATTGTACTAATTATATTTTTATTTATCAGTTCTTTTTAGTTATACATGACAATAGAGTCCATTTTGATATAATTATACAAGTATGGACTATATCTTATTTTAGTTAGGATTCCATTCTTATGGATGTATATGATGATAGGATTCACTGTGCTGTTTTCATATATGTACATAGGAAAATTATGTCAGATTCATTTCACTGTCTTTCCTTTTCCTAACCCATTTCCCTTTCCTCCATTCCCCATTGTCTAAAATACTACATTTCTATTCTCCAACCACCTCCCCCCTTATTGTGTTGCCTCAAGCAGCTCAATTCACAAGAGTTAAGCTATGGAACCAAGTTAGGTGCCCTTCAACAGATGAAAAGAGGAAGAAAATGTGGTGTATATACACAATGTAGTATTACTCAGCCGTAAATGATGACTTTATGACATTTGCCAGAAAATAGATGGCTCTGTAGACAATCATGCTAAGTGAAGTAAGCCAATCCTCAAAAACCAAAGGTCAAATGTTTTCTCTGATATGTGGAAGCTAAGGTTCTTTATATTCATATGACGTCTAAGTTCAGATAAGAGTATCTAGTGAAACAAACAGTGTAAACATTGAAATAATTCCCATAAAGAATTGTCACATTGTTTGATAAAAGATACTACTAATAAAATAATAATGATGTAATTTTACTGGTTCATTAAATTTATTGTTTTCAAGTATGTATGTATTTATTCAATAATCATCCAAAAATTTAATAATTTTTTGTTAAAAGTGATTAACAGATGACATAAGTTAGTTTATGCCTTTCAGGAGACTAACACACATACAGACACATAAACTGGAAGAGAAAGGGGAAATCAGTGCTTTCTCTATGGTACCAGAAACCATGACAGGTGTGACAACATAGATTATTTCCTGAGATTCATTCACACTTGTAAGACAACTATTATTATTCTAGTTTGACAAATGCATGCAGCAGTTCATATAATGTGATGTTCAAAGTCTTATAAGGGGCAAAGAATAAATGATGAAAATGAGGAACTAATGTTTCTCAAACAAAAGTCCTGTGTTTCCCTCACACATCTGGAAAATAAGTGGCATCATAAAAAGAGACAAAAACAGTAATAGAAAAGGAATCAGAGTGAGAGATTAGCAATGTTTCACAGGGAGGAGGGTTTTCTTGTAATCAGTGACATTGCCTTCATGGATTCAACAACCAGGAGTGATAATCCCTATGTTTATGTCTCTCTATGTTGATCTGTCCAAGGCTCAGTTTACTCATAGAATGAAGACAGTGGGGGAAAAAAGAGAGGGGACATCTCAGAAAATAGGATGAACAAGGAAAAGAACCTTTAAACAGAAATATAAATGAACTATCATCTTGAAGCTTGAATACATTGGCTAATACTAGTGAGTTTTTCTGAAAGCATTTTTGTAAATAAAATGTATCTGCCACCATCTTTAGCCTTCAGAGAACAGGAATTGTACTGGACAACTTAGTCTTCTGGATTAAAGGTCCCTTTCTTTTTCTCACCCTGCTGTCCGAAATGCCCCACTTCTTGTTTTATGTGCTGAGAATTATTTACCTGCATCATCATCTTTTGTTATTTACCATCTGCCTGAAAAGAAATCATTCCACAGGCCAAAAGACAAGAAAATAAGGTCTCCACAGAGCAACCAGGCTCCCCAAAGCAACACTGAGATAATTTTTTTTTAAAAGAGAGAGTGAGAGAGAATTTTTTAACATTTATTTTTTAGTTTTCGGCAGGCACAACATCTCTGTTTGTATGTGGTGCTGAGGATCGAACCCAGGTCACATGCATGCCAGGCGAGCGCACTACTGCTCAAGCCACATCCCCAGCCCACACTGAGATAATTCTAATGGGTCTGAAAACACTAAGACCCGCTGTTCCATGTTGAATCAATACCATATTTGCACCTGGAGAGTGTTACCACAGTAAAGGACCATCACGGCCTGGGGTGTCTGCAGATCCCTCAGTCTTGTCACCTTTTTTTTGGAGGTCCCTGGTAAGTGTTACAAACACAAGCTGACAACTTTAGGTGAAGAACGCACCCATGCCTCTAGGAGAGGAGAACAGAACCAGGAGTTGTGATCATATCATTGTTTATGGAAACACTTTAAAGAATTCAGTTGAATTAATAAATGTATCCTAAAAAGTGTGAGGTGACATCTCTGTGTGATCTCAATTTTCCTGATAATTTGTGATGCTCAGTATGTTTTCCTATACCTGTTGGACATCTGTATGTCTTCTTTGGAGACAGCTCTAATTTAAGTCCTCTACCCATATCTAAAATTGTGTTTAATTGGAGTTATTAAATTGAGTTGTAAGAGTTTCTTGTATACTTTGGAATCTAACTCTTTAGATATGTGGATTGTAATTTTTTTCCTGTCTTTTTTTTTTCCTTTTTTTAATTGTTTTTATTGTTATGGAGAAGTTTCTTAGTTTCTTGTGCTACCATTTGTCTAATTATGTTTTTCCTTTTTGAGTATGACTCTGTGTGTATGTGCATGTGTGTTTGTGTTTCATGTTCTATCTTAGGAATCATTGCCAACAACAATGTCATGAAGTTGTCCTCCAACATTTTCTTCTAGGTAATTTAGTGTTCAGGTCTTACATTTCAATCTTGACATTTTGGGTTGATTTTTATATAATGTAGCATAAAACAAATGCTCAGATGAAATTAAAAAAATGCTCAGTACCATTCTTATGCATGTGAATATCTATTTCCTAAGCACTGTTTGGTGAAGATACTATCCTTTTCCCAGTGTGCATTCTTAAAACCCTCATAGAAGATCAGTTGATTGAATATATTCAGGTTTATTTCTGGGTTTTGTAGTCTGTTCCTTTGGTGTATATGTCTGTTTTTATGCCAGTACTATAATCTTTTACAAAAGATAATTAAAGTTAGTGAGGATGTGAAGAAAATATAACTCTTGGACACTATTAGTTGGAATATAAATTTGCAGAGCTGCTATGGTAAACAATATAGAGGTCCCTCAAATATAATTAAAAACATAATTACATATGATCTAACAATACTACTTCTGGATATATATCCAAAAGAACTAAAATCAGAATCTCAAAGAGATTGATGCATTCCTGTGTTCATTGCAGCATTATTCACAATAGTCAAGATATTGGGCAAGGGTAAGTACAGGGAGTGATGATGGCCAAATTATATTGTTATATTGTGTATATGTATGAAAATGTGACAAAATTTTCATCAATATGTACAGCTATCATGTACCAATAAAGATGGAAAAATATTGTGGAAAAATCCAAGCGTCCATAGATGGATGAGTGCATAAAAATATGTTTAAAACATACAACCAAGTATTTTCAGCTTTAAAGGGAAGAAAATTCTGTCATATGTGACTCTGGGAATGAACTTGTAAGAGATTATGCTAAGTAAGAAAATACAAGCAAGACAGAGAAGGACAAATAGCATCACTCTACTTGCATGAAGTCTCTAAAATAGTGAGATTCATAGGAGGAGAGATTGCATGATGGCTACCATGAATGCAGGGAAGGGGAAGTGGAGATTATTGTTCAATGGGGTAGAGTTTTGGTTACACAAGATGAATAAGTGCTGGACAATACAGCATTGTACTTTCATGATACTGTTTTGTACACTTGAAAAATGTGTCAGGAGGATAGATCCCCTGTTAAGTGGTCTTATCACCATGTAAATAAATACATTGATAAATTAATCTGTTAATGCAATAGTTTTAATGTCCTTCCTAAATGTGCTAACCAACAGGTGTTGTCAGGGGAAAATCTTTGTCAGTGGAGAATTTTCCATACAATTTACTAGTGCTAGAGACATGGCAACAAAGAAATATATATTTAATATTTAATTTCAAGATTTAGTTAATCTTGAATTCCTGCTTCACCTTTTGCTTGCAGTCTTTTGGTAATCAGGTGACACATACAATCTTCTCCTCAAATTTCTTATTAAAAAAATGAGAGCAGTGATATTACCTAATTTTTGTATTGCCATGCAGTACTTCAAGTGGATCCCTGTTAGCATTCAAGGTATATGATCGTTTCATTATTTTATCTTAGATATTATAGAAATCTATTCCTTTTAGGGCTTCCATTATTTTTTACACAATAGCAATTTTAGTTTCCAGTGAGTCTCAACATTTAAGTATCAGAATTAAGAATGACAGATCCAATATGATCTAAGAAATGGAGGGATATTATATGATCCTGTGAAATGGTGATCTCATCAAAAATAGTAAAAGTGTGATTCTTTTTTTTTTAATAAGCTTTAACCTTTCATAAACTGCCAATCTTTTGAATTTTTCCAGACCAGATCACCATTGCACAGCATCCTTGGAGTACTTTACCTCATTCATAATATACAACAGCTAAGTGAGATAAGCCTTATATTTCTTTTGTTCTTATATTTTGAAATACATTTTATGAGTGGTCAAACTCATCAGTATACTAATATGACTATTTCAAGTATTGCAGAGAGTTCTGTGGGTCACAGAAATAGCCCTACTAGTAATGGTTCATTGTTCTACATCTGACATCTTGTGGGAACCATACTCCTGGATCACTATTTCCATATCTGGTCTTGGTTATTTTTTCCCTTCTGAACTGGAGTTGGGCTTTAATTTCTCAAAGACGTAATTACTGATCCTTCTCCCCTACTCCCCAGGAACTTAGGCCTGAATTGTTAATATGACCAAACCAAAACTTTCAACTCAACTATATAGAATATATTCATAATTTCCCCTTGAATCCTCACTGACATCTGTTATTTCATTGTCTATAGCAATATATAACCAGGCACTAAACATTACTAGTATTATAAGCACTGAAGTTAGATTGATCTGATTTATAGTTGATACACACACACACACACACACATATATATATATATATATTGATATGTACATATATTTGGTAGTTATATGTCTTGAAAATTTCCACAACATTCCCCAAGTTAAATTTGTTCATCTTTGGAAGGTAAATAATAATGAAGACTCTGACATGCTTGTGGATTACATGTGGAAATTATAATATAAAAATATATATGAATGTGTATGTGTACAGATACACACACATAAAACACAATCCTGAGTATGTATTGGATTTTTAATAAATTGTGGCAGTTTCTACAATAACAATGAATGTGCTGATGCTGATAATGATTATAATATTACAAGAATATTTTATGCTAATTTATCTAAATATATAAACTAGTCCTTTTAAATGTGTATATATCAATGGCAAACGTAGATCTTAAGATATAACTAAGGAAAAAACACAAATTGAAAAAGAAAGTCTGCTTGCTTCCAAATATTTTGTCTTATAAAAACTATCAGGGATTATTCTATTTTTTTTAACTGTGAGCAGTTCATCTATTGCAGCGTATGCTAATTCTTTCTCAGAAACTCATAAAAAGATGATAAGGAATTTAAGTGATGTATATAAAATCTCTCATGAAAAGTAGTCTGTCTTCTAGACTGGCATAAAACATTATACAGAGACATTGCCTCTGCAATCTCTATCTCTGATATCCCTGAAGCCCTTTTGATTTAGCCCTTTTATTGCTCTCTTACCTCAAAACCAGCCACATTCAATCACACACCAACTCTTTTTCTAATGTATGAGAAGAAACCCACTAGCCCATCTGCATCTTTTAGTATCATCTTCAAATATCACTACTTCTAGGGAATTTTGATTGTATACATCCCTGTAGTCTTTCATATTTTATTACTATTTTTATTATCTACTCTAAAATTTATCACATGAATATTGTGTGACTTTCTCAATAGATTTCAAGTTCCAAAAGGATAGGGAAGCATCCATTCTTGGTCACCAATCTACTTATAACAATTATATCAGTTTGCATGGTGCAAATAACTTTCATGATGGGATGAATAATCATTATGATTTGGAGTCTAATTTATTTATTTATTTATTTATTTATTTTAGGATTTGTAAGATAAAGCTTCTCTGCTTTGTGTGTGTGTGTGTGTGTGTGTGTGTGGCACTTAAATTTCCATAAAAGGTAACTTGAAATTGTGATGTTGAATCTTGGAGAATATTTCTTGAGGCTTTATCATGAATAAACCTCTATATAACATAAAAGGCAGCGTCAAAATGTACAAGTTTTGTAGTATATAAATATATATTTAGTTCCCTGATGTGCTGCATATTAGCTGTGTGAGTTTAGGCAAGTTACCCAATATTTCTGATTTTTCTGTTATTTTCCCTGGATAGCTGAGATTATAATCCCAGCTACCTACTAATGTTGAGAGGAAGATTTAATACTTTTATGCACCTGATATGCTACCCAAATGTCTGAGCCATGGTAAACATTAAATATATATCAGATCTTATCACTCATTGTGATGAATGATTTAGTTTTTGTTTCTTATGAGAATTTGTCTGGTTCTATGATATCCTCATTTGTAGAGAATTAAAGGGCAACGAACTTCAAAAAGTTTGAGTCATTTTTTAAAGGCATTTAGTTAACACTTGGCAGAGTCATGTTTTATTATCAGGAGATTAAAAAATTTTTCCTTTGGATTGCAAAATATATGATTCTAATCCTTTATGCCTAAGAAAATGAATCCCTGTATAACGTTCTATTAGAAAGATTCTTGGTTATCATTTAAACAATCCTGCATTCTAAATGACTACAAAATTATAACTTATAATGACATTGTTTGAAATATGACAATTCTTTAAAAGCAATCAAACACTTATCACTTACAGGTGAGAAAAGGCATTAAAAATCCTCTATAAAATCTATCAGAAAGCACTTAAATGAAAATGGTGATAAATACAGCACATAAAAGAGCTGAAAAGTTGATATGGACAGGAATACCATTTTGACCTTGAATTATTTTCAGCTTAATTGATCACTGACTAACAAGCCAAGTTGAGACAGTTTTAGGGAATTGATTTTTTTTTTCATTATTCAAAATTCTCTTTAATGACACTCAAAAACTAATGATACCACAACAGAACAATTGTTGGTCTGAACACAAACACACACACACACACACACATTTTGTGTTCAACATTTAAAATTATTTTGAATAAAATTGTAAGAGAAGTTAAACTCTTCGTTCACTATAAATCTGATAATTTGAATGTCTTGATTTATTTGGTATTTGTCCCATTTCCAAGCCTTCTCCATCAGTTAATTTTATTATTTTTGTGAAAGTGAAAAGAGTAATGTGGTGTTGGCCCATCTCTGTTCATTTAGTCCTGAACATAGCAAACTTGTCAAGACAAATGTCCTTGAAATTTTGTTACTACAATATTTGACCAAAGGACAAAGAGGAACAAGTAAGGTATTAGAACAGTGCGGAAAGAATACAAACATATGAATGTGTGTATGGAATTATTCAGTTTGAAAAAAAAACATAAGCTGAAAACAATTCACAGTAGAATCATTTGCCTCTATTTTGAAACTGTATTTAGAAAGAAAGTCTACTAGGAGTGGAAGATTTCCCTATAAAATTGTTCATAATTTCAAATTTGCATTATATAAAATCACTGATTTACATACAGGGGAGAACATTTTCACTAGTTACGTTTTTTATTTAATATGTTATAATTTGAGACGTTTTCCCTTGCAGCATTGCTGCTATGATGAGGAATATATCCTTAACTAAGTGTGATAAACAGGATAGCCATGTTTCTGAACCCTTAACTTTGTCCCACCCCACTAAACTAATTTTATGTGTGCTGTCTTTGAACCCCAACTTGCCTGACAGTACCTGTGGCTGATCAATGACCCATCTTGTCCCTCGGAATTTCTCACTTTCTGACACTGTGGCTGTGACAAAACCCACTTTTATTGTGGGAGAAGGTGAATCCTTAGGTTTTGGGACATTGCTCCATACAAATATATACTCTTAATTTCCCACCCTTATCTCTATAATTCATGGTTTGGTTTAAAAGTAGAGGCCGCTTTTCTTTAATGTAGGGTCTTTGTATATCCTTTTATTTATTTTACACTTTCTCTACATATGGATTTAGATTCAGTGTTACCTTGTTTCTGTACTGTCATCCTTTTGATCCAAACTTCTAAACCTTAACTTATCTACTGAAACTAAGCCCCAGCCATCCTAATTATGCATTTTCCCCTCCATTCCTTGATTCACTATATTTTACTATTGGGGATTAGTATGGTTTACTATGAATTTATAGTGAACAACATCAGGTAATATTCAAGCTCTGCCTGGAAAAGTCTCATTCCCAGTCTGTTTGCTTCCTAACATTCCATGATAGCTATTTCTAGTGAATAGAGTAGGGAGGTACTGTGTGGCGGAAGTCTCAATTCAGGCAATAAGTTGATGTGATATCTAAAGAAATATAAAAATAATAATCAAAGCACCTAAACTCTATCAATCCTGCTCCTGTGATCCTAAGTAATATCAGTAATACAATCTTTCGCCCAGCCTACTATCATCATGCTTTAGAAGGTATTTCAAGTCTTTTTTCAAATTGATCAAACATCTGTTACCACTTTAGCAATTACAGCAGTTGATGTTTCCTCCTATTTTGTAGAGAAATATTATTGTTAAAGCTAACTTTTTCAGTGCATACATTATGTGTTAGGTCTTATAAAAGTTTATTTAATTCTTGCTATATATTTATGAGATATATTCCATAAATATATTCTGTTATTCTGTTTTACTGGTAAGAAGCTTAGGTAAATAAACTGAAGTGACATATTATCAAAAAAAAAAAAAAAAAAAAAAAAAAAAACAAGCGTTAAATAGCAAGTCTAAATATTGTATCCAGATGTCATAACCACAATTCTTTTTTTCTCCAAATTTGTTATTGATTTTTTTAAAAATAAATGACAGTGGAATGCATTACAATTCTTATTACACATATACAATACAATTTTCCATATCTCTGGTTGTATATAAAGTATGTTGACACCAATTTGTGTCTTCATACATGTGCTTTGGATAATGATGTCTATCACATTCCACCATCCTTGCTAATCCCCTGCCCCCTCCCTTTCCTTCCCACCCCTCTGCCCTATCTAGAATTTATCTATTCCTCCCATAAACCCCCTCCCTACCCCACTATGAGTCAGCCTCCTTATATCAGAGAAAACCTTTGGCTAACTTCACTTAGCATTATATTCTCTAACTCCATCCATTTACCTGCAAATTCCATGATTTTATTCTCTTGATTGCTGAGTAAAATTCCATTGTGTATATATGCCACATTTTTTAAATTCATTCATTCACTGAAGGGCGTCTAAGTTGGCCCCACAGTTTAGCTATTGTGAATTGTGCTGCTATAAACATTTATGTGGCTATGTCCCTGTAGTATGCTGTTTTTAAGACTTTTGGGTACAGACCGAGGAGAGGGTTCCCTTCCCAGATTTCCAAGGGATCCCCACACTGCTTTCCAGACCAGCTGCACCAATTTGCAGTCCCACCATCAATTTATGAGTGTGCGTTTTTCCCTACATCCTCGCCAACTGTTATTGTTGTTTGTAGCTGCCATTCTATGAGTGAGATGATATCTTAGAGGAGTTTTGATTTGCATTTCTCTGATTGCTAGAGATGGTGAGCATATTTTCATATATTTGTTGAATGATTGTATATCCTCTTCTGAGAAGTGTCTGTTCAGGTTCTTGGCCCATTTATTGATTGGGTTATTCATTATTTTGATGCTTAGCTTTTTGAGTTCTTTATATACCCTAGAGATTAGTGCTCAATCTGATGTGTGGGAGGTAAAAATTTGCTCCCAGGATGTAGGCTCCCTATTCACCTCACAGATTGTTTCTTTTGCTGAGAAGAAACTTTTTAGTTTGATTCCATTCCATTTATTGATTCTTGGTTTTAATTATTGTGCTATAGGAGTCTTATTAAGGAAGTTGGGGCCTAATCCCACATGATGAAGATTAGGGCCTACTTTTTCCTTCTATTAGATGCAGAATCTCTGGTTTAATTCCTAGGACCTTGATCCACTTTAAGGTGAGTTTTGTGGTGAGACATAGGAGCTTAATTTCATTTTTTTGCACATGAATTTTCAGTTTTCCCAGCACCATTTGTTGAAGAGGCTATATTTTCTCCAATGCATGTTTTTGGCACCTTTGTCTAATGTAAGATAATTGTAATTTTGTGGTTTAGTTTCTGTGTCCTCTATTCTATACCATTGGTATACGAGTCTGTTTTGGTGCCAATATAATGCTGTTTTTGTTACTATTGCTCTGTAGTATAGTTTAAGTTCTGGTATAGTGATGCCACCTCCTTCACTCTTCTTGCTCAGGATTGGTTTAGATATTCTGGGTCTCTTATTTTTCCAGATGAATTTCATGATGTTTTTCTATTTCTATGAGGAATGCCATTGGGATTTTGACCAGAACTGCATTAAATATGGATAGTGCTTTTGGTAGTATGGTCATTTTGATAATATTAATTCTGCCTATCCAAGAGCAAGGTAGATCTTTCCATCTTCTAAGGTCTTCTTTGATTTCTTTCTTTAGGGTTCTGTAGTTTTCATTGTATAGATCTTTCACCTCTTTCATTAAATTGATTCGCAATTATCTTATACTATTTTTGAGATTATTGTAAATGGGGTAGTTTTTCTCATTTTCTTCTCAGAGGATTTGTCACTGATATTCAGAAATGCCTTTGATTTATGTGTGTTGATTTTATATCCTGCTACTTTGCTGAATCTCATTTACTAGTTCTAGAAGTTTTTTGGTGGAGCTTTTTGGGTCTTCTAGGTATAGAATCATACTGTCAGCAAACAGTACTAATTTAAGTTCTTCTTTTCCTATATGTATCCTTTTAATTTCTTTCATCTGCCTAATTGCTCTGGCCAGTGTTTCAAGAACTATGTTGAATAGAAGTGGTGAAAGAGGGCATCCCTGTCTTGTTCTAGTTTTTAGAGGGAATGCCTTTAATTTTTCTACATTTGGAATGATGTTGGCCTGACGCTCAGAGTAGTAGCCTTTACAATGTCGAGATATGTTCCTATTTTCCCTAGTTTTTTCTAGTGTTTTGAACATGTAATGGTACTGTATTTTGTCAAATGCTTTTTCTGCATCTATTGAGATGATAATATGGTTCTTATCTTTAAGTCTATTGATGTGATGAATTACATTTATTGATTTCCATATGTTGAACCAAACTTGCATCCCTGGGATGAATCCCACTTGATCATGGTGCACAATCTTTTTTATATGTTTTTGTATTTGATTTTCCAACATTTTATTGAGAATTTTTGCATCTATGTTCGTTACAGATATTGGTATGAAGTTTTCTTTCTTTGATGTGTCTTTGCCTGGTTTTGGGATCAGGGTAATATTGGCCTCATAGAATGAGTTTGGAAGTGCTGCCTATTTTTCTATTTCTGAAGAAAATTGTAGTGTATTGGTATTAGTTCTTCTTTAAAGATCTTGTAGAACTCAGCTGTGTATCCAGTGTGACCAGTTAACCTCACTTCTTAATCATAAGCCTTACTGCTCTCAGCCCTTCAGTTTTGAAAACCATTAATTAATCTGCAGCAAAACTCAAAACTTGCCAGAATCTAAACCAACCTTTATTCTTTCTTTTGTTATAGGGAAAAAGGTTTCCCACATTTTACACTGAGTGCTTGAGAAGTACTCAGTCCTCTTCTTCCTCATCCTCAGAAACCCTCATCCAGATGTTCTCTTTAATTTCAGGCCTTTTCCTGTAATGTTTACCTTTATTTATTACTCCTTCACTTATGAGAATGATTTTGAAATTTTTGTAACTGTATTATTTGCACAATACTATGAAATTTTTTATTTAATTTTTAATGTGTAAAATGTGACTTTACCTTACATGCCAGAAGTGATTACATCAAGTTTTTTAGAAGATTAATGTTAACCAAATTTTAACTCAGTCACAAATAAACATTCTGGCTTAAAATATTTATAGCTAATTATGCTTGAAACTTACTGAGTTATTTCTGATGGTGCACAACAAGCACTTCAATTCTGAGTTTATAGAGTCATTTGTTATTAGAACAACATAATTTGACCTAAATGGACTGATGATGTAGTTTTGTGTACAAATACAAAGATAGTCTATATTGTTAGGTAGTGATGAATGATCAGAAAACAGAAGGAGAAACTCCAATTGCCAGATACAAAGTATGTACCTCAAAGCCATGTTGCCCACCTCCTCCAACCACACCCTACCAGCCTTCGGTTACCACTCAGTTAATCTTTATCAGGGGATTAATTCACTGATTGGGTTAAGACCCTCATATGCCAATCATTTCTTCTCTGAACCTTTTTCATCGTCTTACACATGAGCTTTTGGGGGACATATCACATCCAAACCATAACACCAAAATAATATCATTCAGTTTAGAAGGGTCTAGAACAGGAAAATCAAATGGAAGTGTGTGATTTAAGTTCATGAACAAAAATCATACAGAAAAGAGCTAGCAAACCCTTGCTCAAGATGATGGGCATAATAAGTAAGTGTTATACTAGTTAAGGTGCATCTTGATTTTAGTGTCAAATGGTTTCCCAAAGGTTTTTCATCCTAATCCTTAAACTAATTTTTTAATGGAAAATGCTAAGCAGTTCAGGTTAAAATTCTCTGCTAACCCTCCTCGGCTTAAGATAACCTCAGAGGTGAAGGTAGAGTAATTCAGTTGTTCAGTTCTCACAATTAGCTAAATCCAAGTTGCTCTGTAATAAATGAGACAAAACAATTCAAGAAAAGAAATTGCATTTATTACATGATTTTAAGGAAGAACCAGATTTGAATCAATATAAACTTGGCTTGAGCATGGCAACATGCTCATTTCCTCTAAAGATTTCACAAAATGCAAAGATCTCATGTTAGACCTCTGGGACTAACCCTAAATATTAGGAGTTTCTTAATAACATAGCTTTTAATCTTCCAAATATAGGAACAATCAATGTAATTCTTACAACATAGTATGCCAAATAATAGGAAATTATTTGACTATTGATGTATCTTTAGGAAGCTTCAATGAAATCTATCTTTTTGGATATATCTTCAGGAAACTTCAACAAAATCCATCTCATATATCACTGGCTCACTGACATGTTCCAGTCAAAACTCTATTCAGAGATATGACCACAAGTATTTTTTTTTTCTTTTTTGTGTGTGCATTTTATCTTAGTTTTTGTTTTATTTTTATTGAACTCAAATTCTGTACAGTGCTAACACATATCATGGTCCACTTATGAATGTGAAAGTAATGTTTGATTAGGATGGAGGTGTAACTAAGAGGTGGAATACTTTACTACTATGTATAAAGCCCTGAATTTGACCCTAAGCACACACAAAAAAGAAGGAAGTAAAGGAGGGGAGAAAGGAACATTTGTTTTGGTAACTATTTGTAAATGAGCAAATTTGTATTTCATATTTTTAAGTTTTATTGTAGGTAGTAAGCCAAAATTTCATTAAGGACAACCTGTGTAATTTTGGGAAGAACATAATTTTCAACATTTTTCAAAATATAGCATGTTTGAGGACTTTATTTATTTATTTGTCTGTTTATTTATTTATTTATTTTTGTGGTGCTGAGGATTGAACTCAGGGCCTTGTACATGCAAGGCAAGCACTCTACCAACTGAACTATATCTCCAGCCTGACAACATCAATTTTTAAAGGAAACTGTGTACTATGAACATACTGAAAAACACATGATATCAAGATGCAAACAAATATAATAAAGTGGAACTGCACAAACAATCCAATAATGGGAAGCAGTTCAGGAAAAAATATTCTAGATGAGAAAAATTTATATTGGGGTATATAAAAACATATTCAACATGGAAATTCACAGGGAATGAAAAATATAGATTTCAAGGCAGTCCTTACCAGTGAGGAAATGCAAATATAAATGAGTAATTTGTATAAAATAGTACTGATAATTATGAATGAGGGCAATTGCTATTTATTGGCTATTTCCTTTTTATTTTTTTTTTCTAAAACACCTTTTCTGTGCATCAACTCCATAACCTCCACACACTTATCAGCTACGGGACAAAAACTACTATTATTCTTATGTCTATGGTTAGTACCCCTAGATGAGAATGGTCAAATTACCTAACTAGTAAATTGTGGAGCCAGCATATTTCAGACATGTTCTGTATTACTACAGAATCATTCTTTCACACAACATACTGTATACTTTATCACATACAGGTAAGTTTCTTGGGGGTAATTTAAGAAAACTTACTGATTATTTTATAAAGATGATATATAATATTTTCTTTATTTTGATTCATACAATACTTCTTTTGACACCCTTACATGAAATAAAATACTTAAGGGCCAGAATTTTTATTTGTTCATCCCTGTAGCACTCACTTATACTGCTCAAAATATTCTTGCACAACAAACGAAGTTAAAGATATTCTTATTACACTTGATTTATGTATCAACCCCAAATAATATTTTAATGTGAACATAAAAATTAGGGTAAATGTTTTTGAAAAGGATGCTTGAGAAATTTATATTGTCTTGTTATATAATTAGAAGTCATAATCTTCCTAATCATGGACTTAATATCATTAGAGCAGAATGTGTATGTGAATAACATTTAACCAAATTAATCAAGTGATCTTCCTGAGGACATTCTAAGTAAACAAACTTGAAAAGTGCTAAGGACTGAGCAACAACTAATTCCTGATTCACCCAGTTTGAGATTGATTCTTTGCCTCCTGAAACTACCTTTGATTTCTTAAGGGAATAACAACATATCATTTGATAGGCAAAGTTGTTACAAAATCTTTAGAACTCTAATAATTTAAATAGAAACAAGACAGGTGATATCATAAATCAAAAGTTATTTAAAAGCTAATAGTGATCTTGAAAAATTTAGGTGTCAATACACTACTCCTGGTTAGGTAACACATAGCATTGGCAAAGAAAAAAACAAAACAATACAAAACAACAACTACAACAACAAAATTCAACTCTGTGGAAAACAAACAAACAAACAAAAAGAAATACCTTGGCTCAGAAATAATTTACTTGGATCAGAAAAAATAGACTCCAATTCTTTTTAAGAAGGTTTGCAATGCTTATAAAAAGGGACAAGGTAAAAATTTAGATTCATATCCACAGTCAGTACACTGGAATGTGATCCAAATGAAGCACTCAATACACATAATAATTCTATCCTTTCTGCATAAACATTGTACTTAAATGATCAGATCCTCCATAAAGGACAATATTGAATATGAACTGAATTTAGAATCCAGAGTACTGATCTTTATAAATAAATTAATAAAAATAAAACAAATTCAATATTTTCAAAGATTTGCCTTCATCTATCATTGAGGACCTCATAGAGCTTCCCTACAATGCTATCTCTCCAGTCTTATCACTCATCCTTAATACAAGCCCCTTCAATACAAACACAGTGAACTTACAGCAATACTTTGTGCACATAGTCTTACTTGGCCTCAGTTCATTTTTTCTTAGTTGGCAGATGCTGTCACATATCTAAAATTTCCTATCAGCTCTCTATTGTTTAGATGTGTAATCACATCATATACTCCTTTCAGATCCTGGGAATTTTCTGTCAGCTTCTTCCAGAAGATCATGAGCTCTTACAAGGCAATTTCCACATTTATCTCTGTACCCCCACTGGCTGGAATGGAGAAGGCCTTGATTAAAGAAGAAATGTTTTTCTTTTTATGAAAGTGTGTTCTGAAGTAAACGTATTCTCCTTTACTTAATCCCCTTTTTTTCCACCTACTATGGCAGAGCACTATAATAATTCTAGGGAAATAGTAATAAGAGTAGAAGCAGAATCCATTGCCAAGAAAATTGTTCTGCAGCAGGTGGATAACTAGAGACAAATACCATCAAGAATTGTACCTGTCATCTTAGAGTATTCATCATCCTGAATCTCTACTTTAGAACAAAATAACAGTAGATGTAGATTGTAACTATTATAAGCACTGTTTTAATTTAAATTGAAAAAACTCTACTGAGAAGTAACCAAAATTTCTTTGAAAACTCAGCAGAAAATGCTTATTTAAAACATGTGCAGCCAGGTGAGGTGGTGCCTCCTATAATCCCAGCAGCTAGGCAGGCTGAAGCACGAGTATCACAAGTTCAACGCCAACCTCAAGAACTTAGTGAAGCCCTAAACAACTTAGCAAGACCCTGTCTCAAGAATAAATAAATAAAATAAAAATAAATGGAGCTGGGGTTATTGCTCAGTGGTTAAGTGCCCTTGGATTCAATTTCTGGTACTAAAAACAAAACAAGCACACACACACACACACACACACACACACACACATGCTCTATGCAGTTACTTAGTTGCCCTCTGTGGGTAGGATCACTACCATTTTTTACATAATAAATGGTGAGGTAGATTTAATCATTTCAATACTACATATTAAGTAAAGAGTCCAAAAAGTCTCCCTCTAGTCTCAAGGAAGAATAAAAGATCTAAATTAGACAGTTAGTGGTAAACTAGAGAATGTGCCTCCTCAGCTGAGTAGTGGTTATCAAATATGGTGAGAGATTCTGCAGGATACATGAGAAATTTTCTCATGTTCTGGGCAAATACTTTTTAAATGGTTAAAATTACAATAATCAGACTGTAGTTAAAGTGGGTTACTCACAGAGAAATCCTTCTAAAAATAATTGTTCTTAGCAGTGGTGGTACTACCCATAGTTGTTTTGTGGAAATAGTGAAGGGTGCAATGTGGTAATTTTGCTCTAGATTAGGAAGTAATGTTAGGGTGAATCAGGAAGCTGAATATTGTACAGTGCCCAGGACATAAGTAAACAAAGAATTATCTCGTCTCAAGCCTGACTTTAAAATTCTTGTCAGATAATCCTGGAGGTTAACAAATATGCATTCTTTGTCTCTTCCTCACTCTTTATCTTATATGATTACCTTATATGAGTCCAGACTACAACTATATTGTTCTGCATTTATAGATCAAGATAAACTGTTTTGCAAGGTTTTATACATTTATACATTTCATAAACTAATTTATAAAACATGCATGCAACTATACAGTAAATTAAGGAACAAAATGCCTTATACAGAAATTAACAAATAACTGTGCGAAATTCATAAACCATGTCACCAATAACAGTACTGTTTGTGAGAATTATGTCATTAATATAATAGTATTATAATGTTTCTCACATTTGGTTTCAGGTACCTTTGGTTTGCTGTGGCTGTTGGTAATTAGGCTTATTTCTAAACATCGTGAAAGTAACATGTATTATAGATAGACAGATAGATATACCTTTTGTCACTTCATTTGGTTTTCAAAAGTTATTATGCCTAAATATTTATGTATTGAAATGTGTTAATTTAGTGCAATAACATTTCATTTATTCTTATTATAGTGAAAGCCTTGTTCTTATTTTAACTATGTATATTTGATTATGTTGTGAGTTATATTACTCATTTACATATTTTTAAAAGAACAAATTTTATTTTTTGTGAAAAATATATATTGGTTTTGGTAAGGTTGAGAACTACTATGTATGGTGAAGTTGAAACAGATTGTGTTTTCAAAATGAGTAGAGACTACATTTTCAATGCCTATGCACTAATTGAACAATAACTGTCCCTGAAATTTAAAAGTGTGATCAAATATCATGAGGAAAAACATAGTTGTATCAGTAAATTGTTTGAAAGTCAGCATGCTATCTTCCATTAGCTGTGCCTCTGACCCCTCTGAACTGATTGCGATTAAGAAAAACCACAGTGGGAGATCCTATTGACAAGATCCTCCCCCACCACTTCTCACATTTAGTTTCAGGTACCTTTGGTGCACTGTGGCTGCTGGTAATTAGGCTTATTTCTGAACATCTTGAAACTAGCGTGAATCTCTGTTATTCTTAAAATGTGACCATTAAATGGTGATTGAATGACATTCTATGCAAGATCCCCTCCATACATAAGAAGCAGATTAATACTAAATGCACTGCCGATTATATATTCAAAAGTGTGATAACTACACATGAATATGATGAACTAGTAGAGTGTAATAAAAATATATTGGAATACGACTGTGATAATAAGGAAATACAGTTATCAAAGAAATATCTACAATTTAGTAACAATACCATAAATTGATGAAAGACACATTTTTTTAAAATAAAGAGGCTGCATAAGTCTTCAAAAAGCCAATCCTGATTTTGAGTCAGAATGTGTGATAAATAAAGTAGGTATGGATCCCGGAGAGCACATCTGAATGGGATTATGGGTCCTTCATAGAGAGAGGAAGCATAATGAGATGTTGAGAACTCCTTATTCACTAACACCGACAGATAAGACAATTCACATAGACAACATATATATTATCTTGGGGCATACTTGCAGGTATTAAAGTCATCATACTATAGATGCCTCAAATATAAAATTTTAATATATTCTGCAATGACAATTTGTCATATAAATAAACATGGTAAAATGTTTAGAATCATTGAAAAGAGGAGTTAATTTATCATTATATTTGAGTATATTAATTCATTTTTCAAAAGCTGATCTATGGAACAAATAGGAATGAAGGGAAGAGAAGGGGGAGTAGGAAAGACAGTAGAATGAATCAGAAATAACTTTCTTGTGTTCATACATGAATATATACCACCAGTGAAACTCCACATAATCCTAATTAGAATGATTAGGTATAATATGTTAAAATAATGTATAATATGTTAAAATAATGTCATGTATATCTAAAAGGACAAGTATTTTTTTAAAAAAAAAGCAGCTCTGAATGTGAAGAGAAAGATTTAAATAAAATTTATATATGGAGATATGCATAACTCAAAAAATATTACCATGCTGGGGATCAAGCTCAGGGCCTTGCACATGCTAGATACATATTCTAAAACTGATACAATCCCAGATCTGTATAACATTTTGAAAACAGCTCCGTCTCTAAACTGATTCATTTGAAGATAAACCATTACTGTACTTTTAATATTTTGTACATATCTGGATAAAGGAGACAGTGTAATACATTCCATCTTTAGAAGCCAGTGATGTACATTGTTATGAGTGTATTTTTGTTTTGATTAAAGGTCCTTAAGCTGTGGTAGCAAACTCTCCTTAAGGTACTGTATTCATTCATTTATTCATTCAAAAATATGAATCTAATGCCCAAGTTATTTCTTCACCAAAGATAGCTGTTAGAATTTAAAAAAAATGGAGAAAACAGTGGTTCTTAAATATAAAGGGCTCCTAATCTAATGAAAAGAGCTCAAATGTGAACTACAAATGCAGATATATCCTAAAGGAATAAAATGTTCTAGGGGAGTGCATTGCAGGGGTTTTTAAATATCTGCTGTGTTTTTATGAGGGTTCAAGATATCAGAGAAAAGACCAAATCCCACTACCACTGCATAGCGCTTCTGACAGTTTTTTCATTTATGTGCTCAAGCTCTGCGAAAACCAAGATAGTAGAGATTGGAGATGTTTTCTTTTCTTTTCTTTTTTTTTTTTTACAATTGCATATTGATTATACAGAATGATAGGCTCCACTGTGACATATATCATCATGCAAATAACATAATTTGTAGGTGTTTTTCAGAAAAAGATTTATGATTTTCACTTGTTAAGTGAACTAATAAAACACATCTATCACTCTGAAGCCATTAATTGTTGAGTCACTACCTAGAATCAAAATCATTTTCAGTGACAAGTATTTGCTGAATACGAACTACAACTATGCACTCCTCCTAACACTGAAAAACCTAAGGAATAATCAGACGGAGACTACAGTTTGAACAGGTACTCAAGGCAACTGGCAACAATCAAGTTGCCTATTGAAATCTCAACGCTTCTGAATTATTTTCCTTATTATATGTTGTCCACAGCATGTTTAATCATTTTAGTTGGTATAATGCATTCTCTCCCTACTTATACTTTAATATTTAAATGTAATTCAAAATTATTTATCAGCATATATAGAGACACATGTAACTATGTTGACATAATACACTTTATTAAAATAGAACATAAGAATGTGAAAAATTTTACACATAATTTTCTAAACTCATCAGGTGAAGATTTTTTTTCATCTGCACATCTGTCATTCTAATACTGAAACATATGCTTCTTCAATCTTTCTCTATATGAATTTGAACTATAAATATGACAAGTGTTAATTTCCAGGAACTCACGTTCCAGCATAGATCACAAAATTGTGTGTTATACACACACACACACACACATGGAATTATTTTTCAAAAACAGAATCATAATACTGATGATTATTTACAACTTGATTTTCTTACTTTACACTATAATAGATGTAACAGAGATGTCCTTTTAGGACAGACATTATATATATTTATACTTTATCATATGTAATATATGTGTGTGTGTATTTCCATATATATGGAATTTGCATACACACATACATGATATTTGCACACACAATTAAAATCTCCCAGTTTTAGTTGTTTATCAGATAGTGTGCCATATCTGAATCTAGAATATAAGAACTGTGAGTGCAAGATGGTCCCTGTATTTGTATTTCTAACCACAAGTCACAGTAAAATGTGTCTCATAGTCAGGTTCCCAGTGGATAACTGACTTAAATTACAGGTTTTAGAGTTATTTAGTAACCATAGAGCTACCCCAATATTGCATCATCCAGTGAAGGCTAGAATTCACTTACAAAAGTTGAATTCTGTTTCAGTCAATGTGTTTCACTACTGTGACCAAAGAACAATATTAGAGGAGGAAAAGTTTATTTGGTTTCAGAGATCTCAGTCCATTAAAAGCAGGTTCCATTTCTCCAGGGTCAAGGTAATGCAGAATATCATGGCAGAAGACTGTGGTGGAAGGAAGTAGCTCACATGATAATCAGAAGCAGAGAGCAAGACTAACCTCAGCTCACCAAATTTATACCCCCGAGTCATGCTCCCAGAGACCTACCTCCTCCAGCCACAGTTACCATCCAGTTAATTCCTGTCTGATTGCTATAAGGCTCTTATAACCCAATCATTTAAATATGATTTTTAACTGAGGAAAATATAGTTTTATTATAAGAAATTCATAAAATATGTAAAATTAAATATATATCAAGTCCTCCTGATATGTTCATAGATAAAGACCTCCAAGATATTAGATGGGAACTATAGCTATAAAGCAAAGTTAAACTTGTATTGCAAATTTATGTTGTTTATTAATTAATTTAGTTGCTACTGGCACATTCATGAAGAATCAAAGTCTTTAAAACACGTCCCTTGTTTTAACTGAGAGTTTTGCAACTAACGTAACATTTAGAAAAACAAAATCTTGGCTTTACTGTACTTTTAAGACTCTCGATTTAACAATAATTTATATGTGTTCTTGTTCATTAAACCTTGGAGTATATATTACCTTTGCATTTTTTATTAGTGTCTAGGTGATTCACATAGTATATACTTTGTTATAGTGCATTGCCATATCTTCATTATAACTGCATCATTCATCCTACATACCTATTTGCTTATTTAGTGAACAGATTTAGAATTTAACATTCCGGAAGAAGGGGGATTACTCTTTCACTTTTAAGAATTGCAATAGTATCTAATTCATCAGTTGAACCAATTATGGTTAGTCCTAAATATCAGGCAGTGGTGCAGGACATAAATGTAGAGAGACTTACTAGCTCAATCAATAAACCCTATTTCTAATTCATGAAAAACACAATTTCTAAATCCCCATTGAAACTAATGTGAGAATCTCATTTCTTTTTCTTTTTCTTTTTCTTGCTTGCTGGGGAATAATATCAAAATGAACAGCAAATAGCATTCTCATTAGCTTCACTATTATTTCATGAAAAAAGTTATTTTAATACCAAAAGTTAGGAAAGAAATAATTTAAAGTAGTCAATGAAGGAATTATACTTTATTACCATTATTTTTTACTATATCATAGTGAAAACTGTGACTGCAAATGCACAATCCATAGCATGGCATTTAGGCACAGTAAACTAGATATATTTAAATCCCTTAAAAACCTTCTATGTTAATATCTCTGTTGTTTGAGGGCTATGACTAAGTAATTTTGACTATACAAAATACTGTGAAAAGCTAAAACTGACAGTCACTATATCAGATGGTTTAAATCCACTTTGCAAGAGAAAAGGCTTTATTTAGTGTGCCCGCATGTGCTTGAGAGTGTTCACGCATGTGCACATGTGAACGCACCTGCGAGCACACACACACACACACACAAACACACATTCTTAATAGACTTCTTCTTCTAACAAATGCTGGTTTGAGATCTGCTTACCAGTGTCCTGAAGATTAGAAGCAACAAATTGAAAACATTCACTCTGGAGTATGCTCTGGCAAAAAACTCACAGTACAGAGGGGTGGTGAGTAGCAATGAGGGGAATCTTGTAAAATAAAAACAAGTTTTAAAATATGACCCAAGTGTTTAAGAAATCCAGCTGTCCATCATAAGTTAAGGTTGAAACAAAAGTCCAAGTAATATAATTAGTTTGAATGAATACTGAGTTATATCATAACTGATATCTTCAAAATTATTTTATAATTAATTCTGTAAAATTTTGTTATATAATGAATTATTAAATTTAAAATAACTTGTTCAAGCTAAACCCTCATCTACTTTGCTTTGCCTGTTCTGTTTTTATTTTTTGCAAATTTTACTGAAGTTTATTTTCATATTAGTTTTAGTTGAAAAAAGTTGAGATCATAACACTGAAAATTTCCTTATACTACATTTTCCTTTATTTTACCACCTTGCATTTGTATAGCACATATCACCAACAGTCAATGTTGATACATTATTACTAAATGAAGTCCTTACCTTGTTCATAATGACTGTTTACTTAATGTTTCTTTCTATTGCAGTACGTCATTCAAAATATTTCCTTACATTGGGTATCATGATTCTAATGGTATTTCTTGGCTGTGGTCAAATATCAGACTTTCCTTGTTTTTGATGATTTCTGAGTACTTCCCAGATGCTTTAGAGAATACCTCTTAGGTCCAACTCTCCATCATATTGACTCAGGGACAGATTTCCTCAATGAGACAAAAGAAGTAAAATCAAGAATCAATCAATGGGATGACATCAAATTAAAAAGCTTCTTCACAGCAAAGGAAATAATCAAGAATTAGAACAGATAGCCTACAGAATGGGAGAAAAATATTTACTACCTGCACCTCAGATAGAGCATTAATCTCCAGGATATACAAAGAACCCAAAAAACTTAACACCAAATAAAATAGTAATAAAATCTAATGAATAAACAGACAAAGGAACTGAACAGGCACTTCATAGAAGAAAAAATATGAATGGTCAAAAAATATATGAAAAAAAAAATTCAACATCTCTTGCAATTAGAGAAATGCAAATTAAAACTACACTAAGATTCCATATCACTCCAGTCAGAATGGCAATTATCAAGAATGCAAGAAACAGGAAATGTTGGTGAGGATGTGGAAAAAATGATTCATTCATATATTGCTGGTGGGACTGCAAAGTGATGCAATCACTTTGGAAAGCAGTATGGCAGTTCTTTACAAAACTTGGTATGGAGCCACCATTTGACTGAATTATCCCACTCCTTTGCTTATACTCAAAGGACTTAATATCAGCATACTAGAGTGACACCACCACATCAATGTTTATAGTAGCTCAATTCACAATAGCCAAGCTATGCAACCAAAATAGTTGTGCTACAATAGATGAATGCATAAAGAAAGTGTGGTATATATTTACAGAGAAATACTAGTCAGCAATAAAGAAGAATGAAATTATGGCATTTTCTGGTAAATAGATAGAACTGAAGAACATCAGGCTAAATGAAATATTCCAGTCTCAAAAAATCAATGGGTGAATGTTCTTTCTGATATGTGGATGTTAATCCATAACAAGGGAGGGTAGGGAGGAGAAGTATAGATGTTAATTGGATTAGACAGAGGGAAATGAAGGAAGGGAGGGGCAGTAGAATGACTCAGACATAACTTTCCTATGCGCATATATGAATACATAACCATCATAACCCCACATCATGTTCAACTACAAAATGGGATCAAAATTGTAATAGGTTGCAACCCATTGTACACATAATATATCAGAATACACCCTACTGTCATGTATATCTAAAAACAACAAATAAAAAATAAGGGAATACATCTTCATTAGATTTTAATAATCCAATTTTAAATTTGAACAATGTGGAAAAAATTAAATTAGATATGAAATATTCAAATGGAAAATCTTTTTTATAAATATTTGTACATAAAATTGTTAAGCAAGTTATTTCCCATTTAAAATATATAGCATTCAATTTTACAAATGTACAGATTAGGGTTGGGACATAGGGAATCATGTATATATCCACTTGTATTTGATAATCCAACATTTGCTAGGGATAATACTGAGCATTGGTGTCTATGTTTAAAAACATGATATGTCTTGAAATCACTGGAATTTATTTTTTCCTGCCATACCTACTTGGCTCTCAGTAAATCCTAGGGAGCAGATTGGAAGCACAGGTAGTGGATGCAAATCAAATTTGCACATTTAGAGAAAAGTGACAGTAACAGACCTTGTGCTGACATTGTTAAGTCAGATTTAATAATACTCCTGTAAGCCAGGAATTATCCCAGAGATAAAATGACTATATAAAGACAGAGATACTGGTTCCAGAATATCATTTTAATAAACCACTTTACAGTAGGCACATCTCTAGGCTCATTTTTTGACAGAACTGGCAGAGCTGATCCTATCTAAAGGGAAAAATCCTCCCATTCAGGGCTTCCTTTTAAAATGCCAGCATTCCAGCACATAAACTCAATGCTCTCTTTTTGTCTTTCGAGGCTTTACTTTCTCTAGACATAGCAAGAGATAGAGGATGTCTGTTTACAGAAAGAGAAAGTACTTGCTGGTGTGTGAGATGCAGCAATTCCTGCATCCTCTAGCTCCAGTTGAGGTTTCTCAGCCAGAAGAAGGCACAGCTATAGCTTCTTTTATGATCCTCAGTCACCCTTATCAACCTTGTGATTCAGTGATGTGGAAACAGGATGGCTAGCAGCACATATTTCTCTGTGGAAATGTGTTTAAAAATGTTAGACCCATGTAATATGATGATTCATTGAAAATATTTCCCTGTATTTTTTACAACATGGCCAAACATGATAGAATTTAAAATGTTCTGTGTGGAAGATATATTCCATTGTGGCTCAATGGAAGAGTGAAAATAGCCCAATGTATCCCAAGTAATAACATTTTTTTAAATAAAATAAATGGCACACATGAACACAATCAGACACACTGTATACAAAATATTGGGCAAATGATGTAATCGACAACCTAAGTGTAAAATATTTTGCTGCATTTGTCCTATGGATCATTATATTTAATCTTGAAAAAAACCTAGTAATATAGTTATCGATATTATTCTCATTTCCCAAAAGGGATTTAAGTACAGACAGGATACATACATTTTTTAAGGATATGAAATAGTTTAGAAGTAAATTAGGACTCAAACATAAGGACATGCATTCCACAGCCTGTGTTTGACTAGTGGGCCTGTGAGACAATTCACAGCCAAGGCAGTGCAGCCATTCAAGGAGGCAGTTGCTACCTGTACTTCTGTTGGTTCCTCACATTCTTTATGCTTCGCTTAAATGTGTAACTCAATAGTTCCATACTGTCCCTGAATGCTGGCTACTTGCTCATTTGAAGACCTTTTTCTTCCAAGTTCCCTGCCACCTTCCTATTGCTTATTCTTTGTAAAAGGTTTTTGCTTTTCAGTTTTTCTCTGTCTTCTGACGTTCATGTCCTTGTTGTCAGTGTCTACACATAGTATAATGGACCCACTTCCTAGTTCCAATGCTTATTCCTCTTTTCTTGGACTCTTGTGGCCACATCTTGGTCTCCTTGTAAAAGACTAAATTTTAATCCATTTTGTTTTATGAAGTAATTTATGACTTAATATATCTGAATTAGGTGTTGTTAATTTTAAAACAATTTATGCACATCATTCAGGAAGAATTTGATGTCTACAATGTGGCATTACATGTACTGATGCTCATTTAAATTATAATGGTGAATATATTAAGATTTCTATTCTCAAGCAATTTACAGGTTATATGCAATTGAGGAAATACTTTTAATGCTCCAGTACTTACTTATTTTTCTTTCTTTTTCTTTTGATCTTAATTTTTAATTCCTATAAACTAAATAAAGAAGATGCTATTTGACCCAAATTTGCAGGCAGGTAAATTAAGGACAACAAAGCTCAAATACTTACTAAAATTGACAAAACTTCTTTGGTGGCAGAATGAAAGCATCCAGTGTGGCATTGTTTTTCTGTTGTTTTGTGTATTGTTTTTATGCTTTCAAAGTTTCGTTGACCCAAATGAGCATCACCACTTAAGATATATTTGGTAAGGGCCACATGTAATAAATAGATTTAATCATAAATGTAATCATATTTATATTGAATCATGTATACACTTGTGCTATTGGATCAATCCCAACATTCTGGCATTTTTCCTGATAGAACCAGACACACTTTTTCAATGTGTGGGTGTCGGGCAACAACAGGCTCATGTTTCCAGCAACATTTCAATTGCCATTCTCTCTCCAAGCATTTGGAGTTAATTTCAGACCTCTTAGACTTGGTGCCCATTGTTATTTGCTATAGAAATGGGAGACATTACCACAGACAATTAACAATGAGGAAATAAACAAGGTGCAGATTATTTTCCACATGAATCGAGCCTTCTAAGAGGGAATGATGTCAAAAAAAAATTTCCCCTAATTAGCAAGCCCTAGAATAATACAATGTAATTTTTATGCACCTGATTCAAATTAATTTAAACTTAGAAAATGAACATTGTCCACTAGCATTTAATGAGCACAAGCAATTAGAATTTTATTCAATTGTTTGATATATTTTGTCTCCACTTAAATAACTTCAGTCTTAACAGTCAAGCACATTGTGACAAAGATTTTAACAATTGGAGGGTATTTTTTTATATAATTTCTTACATTTTGAACAAGTGGAGTTGTCAAAACACTTCTCTTTTCCTGTTATAATTTGTGCTTCAGAATAATCCCATAGGGCATTCAGGGCATGAAAGTTTGTTCCCATGTCATGAAAAAGGAAAAAGGAAGCTCATAGATATCAAAAGGTTCTCTAATCCATAGGATTACTCAGTGACAGAATTTTATCTGAGTTTAGTCTTCTAACTTTATTTCATATTTTTTCAGTATATGGCCCTACATTTATAGAGTATCAACCATAGATATGCACCTTTGAAAATGCATTAAAAGAAGATACAGCTCACAAAAATGCATTGCTCAGAATATATATTTGCAATATAGAAATAAACATTCACAATACCCATTTTTCACATGTGGATATGATGAATTCTTTATGGAAGTGGACAGAGATGTCATTTAACCAGACCTTGCCTCTCTACCTCTCCACCCTCTTTGTATCTCTGTCTCTGCCGTTCTGTCCCTGTTTCAATGTCTCTCTCTCTCATACAAACACAAATACAAGAATATGAACACCTACATTTAGGATGAACAGTATCTCTTAACAACTAATTATCAGGATTTATAATACATTTGTAGTCAAAAAAACACGAGAAAAGATATTGAGGTTAAAAATGTCTCCTGGCTTTTTACAGCCATTTTCAAACTCCATTCTCCAAGCCATTTGTTATTTTTCATCATTCAACAGATGAAACAATAGACAAACTTGTTAGGGTGAGGTTATTCTTTTTCATAAGGTACGCCAGTTCAAATTTGAAGCAGACATAATTATTCCACTATAAATCTACATGTACAGAAACATTAGATTAAGACAAAGCATCTTGAAATACATAGTCCAATTAATATATTGAAATATTAAAATTTTCTACCGTGTTTTAGAGATTTACACAAAATTAAAAAGCTTCAGTCTAAATCTAAAACTTAATGTACTCATCGGTTTACTTATTCAACACATTATTAAAGATATCATCTATTATGTTTTTTTTTACTAGTTGTTGCCGCAGTCTGGCTGGGCACAAATCACGAGCCACTGAAGCAGGAACAAACTTTATTTTTAAACTGCAGGAAAACACTTCACACAGCTCCCGGGGAATCGTCCTGAACGCCAGGAGGCTTGTCCAGGAACCCCCAGCCGGAAATATCTCTCCCGGAAATCCCTCCTCCTGCACTTCCCCAACCAATGGGAACTCTCGGGGAATCCCCGGAAATCCCCAGGAGAACTCCAAAATTGTGCGAGAACTCAAAAGTTGCGGCAGAGGCGGATAGTAATGCCTCGCCTGTCAATCAATACTGTTGGCAAAATGCCAGGGGCCATACAGACTCAGCCGTGGCTCTCAGCATCTCCCCCTTTTCGTTTAATTAAACAACAAGCAATGTGGCTTAGGGACCGTGCCTGTTAGGCAGTCCAATTCAACATATGGTCCTTACCCGTCATCGGATGAACTGACCTCTAGGCGTCAGCCTCCTGTCTCAGGTTGGTACCACTGCAATTGGATCATACCCGTCACTGACTACCAGTCCAGCATACAGCCATACTTGTGGATAGGCCTTTGCACCAGTGGGGGGGTGAGGTTCTTCGCCTCACCTCTGTTGGCCCCCAAATTTTAGACCATCACTAGTAGAAGGGAGGAGGATGCAAAATGCCATGACACTAAGCCAATTGAGGGCTCCTTTGAAAAATTGTACCACCGGTGACACCATCAGCAAAAATACTCCAGCACTACCACAATTCGCTGTACCAACAGATAGTTCACAATGCATACAAGTGATACATAGTCCAGGCAAGGTCTGCAAGCAATTCAAAGCAGAGGAATCTGTCAATATGTCCATTTCCTCCCAAAGTAAATCGACTCCTTAATTGAGCATTACTTGTGGAGTTATTATTCATTGATGCATCAGTTTTTACAGTTTGTTGTGATAACTATCGAAGAAGCTGTAGTTTGGTTTTATCTTTGTCTTCACCGGCACTGGGATGAAGATAGGAATTCTGGCAATGATGCTAAGAAAAAAATTATGTAACATTCCAACAGGCACTAAGAAAACAATTTTTTGAACAATTTACATTATCCTGAACAGAATTATTAAATATAATGAGAAGGAAAGGTGAAAGTAAACAAACAGATCTGTTAACCTCCTATTTGTTCACATATTAAAACAATTTTCAACAGCTGTTTACCCAATCTAAATTAAACCATTAAAATCACATGAATAAAAAAATTTGGATCCATTTATTCATGAGCGCTCCTCATATATGATATATGGACATACGCACATACAGACATACAACACAAAACAGAAGTGTGCACACATAACATACAACACTTAAGACAATAGTAAAGGCCTTAAAGCTTTACCTAGGTGAAATTTCCATTGCAATGCTTAAAAACTCCACAGTCAAAAAATAAAACTGATCAGAAAAACATTAACCTAGGTCTGTATGAGCTCAAAAATAAAATAAAACTTTATGATGTGGGAAAAGGCAAATAATAAAATAAATATTGAAAAAAGCATCCTGGTTAATCACTGTCGTAGATGTAAGAATAGCCAAACTGGAGTTCTGGATATCAGCTGTTATGGATTTGAGTCAAATCATCTTCCTTTTGGCCTGTAGAAATTGTTTTAGTTAATCTCTCTGGAATCCAAATCGGCTGCTGTTCTCCCTGTGGAAAAACACAAACAGAACCCCGACACCAGACAATCACTGGGTCAGGACCTTTCCATTGTCCTGTTAGAATATCCTTCCAAAGTACCTTAGGCTTATGTACATTTTTTGGACACATATGCCTTTCCGCAGCACTAAGCCCTGAGGAATCCAAATTTAAAAAGTTTAGAGTAAAAAGGGTTATTTTAAGTTTATCTTTGGGTGACATATACCCCTTTCCAATTCCCTCTTTTTGCTTTAGTAAATACATTTTAATAGTTTGATGAGCTCTTTCAACTATACCTTGTCCCTGTCGATTGTATGGAATTCCTGTTATATGAGTAATGCCAAATGATGAGCAAAATTGTTTAAAAGAGGTAGAAGTATAACCAGGACCATTATTTGTTTTTAACTGTTTTGGAACGCCCACAGTGGCAAAATTTTGTAAGCAATGAGCTATAACATCTTTAGTTTTTTCTCCGGAATGAAGGGAGCCCATCAAAAATCCGGAAGAAGTATCAACTGTAACATGCAAATATTTTAATTTTCCAAATTGTGGCAAGTGTGTGACGTCCATCTGCCAAATATGGTTAGGTATCAGTCCTCTAGGATGGACTCCAAGATTAACTCGTGGTAAAAAGGTCACACAATTTTGACATTGTTTTATTATTTGTCTAGCTTGTTCCTTAGTTATTTTAAAGCACTTTTGTAAAGTATTAGCATTGACATGGAACCTATTATGAAAATGTGTAGCTTCTTCTAGTGTAGAGAAAATATGTATGTCATGTGTAGCTTTATCTGCTAAATCGTTGCCCAAACTAAGGGCTCCAGGCAATCCTGTATGTGCTCTGATATATCCTATAAAGAATGGATCTTTTCTGTCCCAGATTAGACTTTGTATAGCAGAAAACAAAGAGAAAACAGTAGAGGAAGGGGAAATCCTGCCAGCATCTTCAAGGGATACTATAGCATTAACTACATACTGACTATCAGAGAATAAATTAAATACAGAATCTTTAAACATCACAAAAGCTTGTAAAACTGCATTAAGCTCTACCTTTTGAGCTGATTGTTTGGGTACTAAAAATGTAAAAGTTTGATCAGGGATAACTACTGCTGCTGTACCATTATTTGACCCATCAGTGAATACATTTGGAGCATTCATGATAGGGGTTTTTCTTGTCATTTTTGGAAAAACTACAGGATGCGAAGACCAAAAAGACAACAAAGGATTAGATGGTAAGTGATTATCAAATGAAACATTAGATTTACACATGATTATTGCCCAAGTATTTAACTCATTAGCTAACTCATCAATTTGATCCATAGTATATGGAGTAATAATTTTATTGGGAGAAATTCCAAACACTCCCTTTGCTGCTTTTATTCCTTTGAGTATTAATTGTCCTACAGCCTCAGGATACCTAGTAAGAATAGTGTTAGGAGAATAAGATAAATGTATCCACAATAATGGACCTTCTTGCCAAAATACTCCTGCAGGAATATTTTTTGTTGGTATTACAATAAATAATAAAGGCAAAGTTATATCAATTCTATCCAAATGCATATTTTCCATATATGTTTCAATAATTTTTAATGCCTTTCTTGCTTCAGGCATTAACATGCGGGGTGAATTTGGATCTGATGGACCTTTTAGGATATTAAATAAAGGTCCCAACTCTCCTGTTGGTATGCCTAGATAAGGCCTTATCCAATTTATGTCTCCTAATAACTTTTGAAAGCCATTAAGTGATTTGAGTTGATCTACTCGTATTTGAATTTTTGGTGGACGGACCATGGTTGAGGATAATAGAACTCCTAAATAATTAATTGGAAAATTTAATTGTACTTTATCTATTGCTATCTCTAGATTATAATTTTTTAATAAATTTGTAAGTGTGGCATAACATTCTAGCAATGTGTTTTTATCTTTGTGTGCTAACAATACATCATCCATATAGTGAAATATTTGTAGTTTAGGATTTTGATTTCTAAGTGGCTGGATTGCTTTGTTAACATAAATTTGACACATAGTTGGGCTGTTAGCCATCCCTTGAGGGAGTACTTTCCATTCATATCTCTGATCAGGACCTTCATGATTCAGTGCAGGGATAGTAAATGCAAAATGTGGACTATCCTCAGGATGAATTGGAATTGAAAAAAAACAATCTTTAATATCTATAGCTAAAACGTACCAGGTTTTTGGCAAAGCAGACAATTGAGGAATCCCCGATTGAGCAGGTCCCATAATAACCATCTCATTATTAATGGCTCTTAAATCTTGCAATAATCTCCATTTACCAGATTTCTTTTTAATGACAAAAATGGGAGTATTGTAAGGAGATACGGAAGGTTGTATATGTCCCTCCGCTAATTGTTGTTTGACCAGGTCATGGGCTGCTTGTATCTTTTCTTTAGTCAGGGGCCACTGAGGAACCCATACTGGTCTTTCTGATTTCCAAGTAATTTTTATTGTCTCAGTGACCCCTTCTGAAAACCCAGTCCATGTCTATTTATTCCCTGATCTATTTGAATGGGTGCTGCTATGCCTTGTTCTCCTAATCTTTTTTCTTTCCTGAAACCTTGTCTAGCCCTAATAGTGGGCGCATTTGGATTGATGTTATTTGTTAATGTCAAACCTAATTGATCTAGGACATCTCGTCCCCATAAATTTATAGGAAGATGATCCAATACATAGGGCTGTATAGTTCCTTCGCATCCTTCAGGATCCTTCCAATCTAATACCATTGCACTTCTATGGGGATTAGTTGCCACTCCTAGGCCTCGAAGCGTTTGAGTGGCTTGTTGTAACGGCCAATGTTTTGGCCATTCTTGACGAGATATGATGCTAAGGTCTGCACCTGTATCCAGTAGCCCATTAAATTCATGTCCTTGAATATTTAGTTTTAGCATGGGGCGAGAATCTAAATTTAAAGACAGCATAGCTCAATCTACACCTGTGGAGCCTAATCCCCTGGAACCTCTTTCTATAGTACTACTGGAAAATTTATCATGTAGGCTGGGTATTATTAATAACTGTGCTATTCTATCTCCTGGTGATATTACTGATATACCCTTTGGAGAACTAGCTATAATTTTTATTTCACCTTCATAATCGGGATCAATTACCCCGGGACTTATCATAAGTCCTTTTAGCGTAGAAGAACTGCGTCCTAACAATAAGCCTACTGTTCCTTGGGGAAGAGGTCCTTTTACTCCTGTGGGAATGATTTGAACTCCCATCTCTGGAGTTAGTACTGCTCTGGCGGAGGCGCAGATGTCCAGCCCTGCGCTCCCTCTGGTTCGTCTGATGAGAGATCTGATGGATAATGTGTCCTGGGCACTACCCTGATGGTGTTGCTGGGTTCCTCCATGGTGTTTCTGGGTTCCTCCAGTGCCCCGTACATTTGTGGTCGTGGGCCCCGGAGCATTGGGCCCCCCTGTCCGTTTTTTGGCAATGGAGCTCGATGCCTTTCTCCACGATATCGTGGGTAAACACTTAGTCCTTCTCTGTTTTTTGATAACGGAATACCCTCTATGGTGGTTTGAGAACAGCATTCATTAGCCCAATGTTTCCCTCTACGGCATCGTGGGCAAATACCCGGTATTCTATTCGTTTGATATCTAGCTTTGTTAAACCCTCCTCCTATGGGGCAACTCCTTTTAAAATGTCCTGTTTGATCACAATTATAGCATGTTTTTGGCCTGGCATCTAAAGCCTGTTGTACTGCTGCTAAGACTTGCCCTTGTTCATTAATGTCTCTACATAATTTAATATATGTGTTTAAATCTTCATGTCTCCATGGTCTAATGACCTCTCTGCAACAACGATTTGCTTGGTCATAAGCCAGTTGTTTTATAAATGGCATTGCCTGTTCTGTATCCCCAAAAATTCTAGAAGCTGCTTGAATAAGCCTATCTACAAATTCAGCGTAAGGTTCATTAGTTCCTTGTATTACCTTAGATAATTGACCTTGTAAACCTCCATGCCCCTGTAAAGTTTTCCATGCCCTAACCGCATCTACAGCAATTTGTGCGTATACACCAGGATCATATTTAATTTGTTGCCGTTGACCCTCATAAGGTCCTTTTCCTAACAACATATCTAGATTTCTTTGAGGGTAACTGGCTGCTGCATTTCGCCTAGCTGTCTCCCTGCAAAATTCCTCATTGGCAACCTTCCATAACAAATATTGTCCTCCATTTAGCACAGATTTACACATACTAGCCCAATCTGCTGGTGTCATGTCCAAGTTGGTAATGGATTCGACCATGCTTACAGTGAACGGTGCTTGAGGACCATAGGTTGTTACAGCCTCCTTTAACTGCTTCACTGTTTTGAAATCTAAAGCACGGTGAATTCGCTGCCCTCCTGCCTGCTCAAGTACAGGGCATGCTAATCTTTGAGGTCCTGTATCAGGATCCCATCTATCAACTACGGGGTTTGAGGGCCACTCAGCTATCTCCATAGGGGGTGCTGTTGGTTGAATTATGCCCTCTGGTGATAGAACAGTGTTAGTAGCAGCCTCCTGTTGTAGCTTTTTCCCTAATAGCTGTTTCTCCTCTAAGCTTTCTTCCTTTAAATTTTCTTCCTCTGTCTGACTAGCTTGAGAGACCTTCTCTTTTGCTTGATCTAAAATGTCTTTCTCCATGGTCTGAACCTCTAACAATTTACTTAACACTCTTTCAGTTTGTTTTTTACTAATTTCTAATCTGTTATAAAGATAACGCAACCCAATAAGATAACACAAAACAAAACCGAAACAGAATGAAACAAAAACGGAACAAAAAATCGTTGTATCAATTTTCCTATTTTCTTGACATGTGCATTTGTGGTCTATTTCTATCTCTTCCTCAGGGGCGAACAACTTCAAACCTTGAGCCAACCATTTTTCCCAATCTGCCTGAGAAAATTCTAGGGATAGGCAGCTTGAAACAAACACAAAACAAATCAAAACAAGAACACATTGTTTTTTAAAATGGTCACCCATTCTCTCGCCTTCCCTTAGGGGCAAGTAATTTCACTTACCCCGAAGCTTCAGACGTTCCCCGCACGGGCCACCAAATGCCGCAGTCTGGCTGGGCACAAATCACGAGCCACTGAAGCAGGAACAAACTTTATTTTTAAACTGCAGGAAAACACTTCACACAGCTCCCGGGGAATCGTCCTGAACGCCAGGAGGCTTGTCCAGGAACCCCCAGCCGGAAATATCTCTCCCGGAAATCCCTCCTCCTGCACTTCCCCAACCAATGGGAACTCTCGGGGAATCCCCGGAAATCCCCAGGAGAACTCCAAAATTGTGCGAGAACTCAAAAGTTGCGGCAGAGGCGGATAGTAATGCCTCGCCTGTCAATCAATACTGTTGGCAAAATGCCAGGGGCCATACAGACTCAGCCGTGGCTCTCAGCAAGTTGTCTTGTATAGTATTTATAAGCAAGAATTCTTTATTTGGCGACCATGAGGTCTTTTAATTTCCAGTACCTATATAATTCATAATATTTCACATGTATTCTTTTTCTGAAGGAGGAACAATATAATTTATGAGATTTTAAAAGAGTCTATAGCCCCCAGATTACTGAGGCACATTGCTTTTTAGGTTGAATTTCACAAAGTGATCTGCCATTTCAAGCAACTTATCTAGTAGAAGAAATGATATTACATAGCTTTCTCTTGGGAGAAAAACGTGCTCATTTGAGGTAGGGGATAAAGCAAAGTGGTTGAGTACTTGCTTAGGGGGGAAAATTTGCTTATTGTATTTCAGCCTTTATCTTTTGCTCCTATTTTTCCATTGGTTTAATGTTTTCAGTAAATTGTTATATTGCTATAAATTAAACTTTTCAAAGTGTTGATTGATATTCATGATATGAAATTTTATGAAATATTATAGAATATATACTTTTATCACTAAGTCAAATTTTGGGAAAATACTTTGGTATATTCTAACATTAAAGTGGTATAATTTAGAGATAATAGCACTTCAAATTAATTATATAAATCTATTTATGCCAGACTTTATTCAGCTTTTTTACTGCTATGACCAAATGACCTGACAAAAACAATTTTAAAGGAGAAAAAGTTTATTTGGTGCTCACTGCTTCAGAGGTCTTGGTCCATAAATTGCCTACTCCATTGCTCTCATCCCAAGATAAAGCAAAATAACATAGCAGAGGAAAAAGTACGTCAGGACATAGTAACTAGGAAGCAGAGATGAGCTAAGCTCACCAGGGACAAAATACATACTCCAAAGGATTGCTCATAACGACCCATATCCTACAGCCACATCTTATCCATTCAAGTGGGTTATTCATTGATTTTATTAAGATTAACCCATCATTTCACCTTTGAACTTTCTCGTATTCTCTCTCACAAGAGCTTTTGAGAAACACCTAATATCTACCCTAACAATGTCCCACTCAGCTATGTTGTTATTGGATGATGGTGTTTTTCTATGTTGAGTTTGGAGTCAGTCTCAGATTTTGATTTTATCAATAGAGAACTAGAATCATCTTTTTTAAAAAAGTTAATGGGTTGATCATCAAGTTATAACATTTTTGTTACCCTGGGATAAACCCAAATATATTTTCATTGCTGGTCTTCAGTTTCTAGAAAGGTTCTCCACTAGTATGTACTCATTATTTCCTTTCTATGCCAATTGATCATTATATATATATATATATATATATATATATATATATATATATATGTGTGTGTGTGTGTGTGTGTGTGTGTGTATTTTGGAGGAAATATTATCTAAAAGCTGAGGAATATTAGGGTAAAGAATTATCTGGTTATCTTTATGAGATAAACCAGAAGGACATTAAGTTTGGATACTATAGAAAATGTTTATTCCTCTGCAGGAAAAGGTGACTGATGTCCCTCATAACAGTCCCCTTATACACTTGACTTTTGCAGGCTGGTATTCTGCTGAGGAGCACATAACTTTCCATGTAACAACTAGGGCTAAAATGTGTCCTTGGATAGAGTATGTTCAGCAGCAGTGGAGCTGTTATCAGACCTTCAGAGGAAGACTCATGCTTATAAAAATTATCTGTGAGCCATTGATAGCCTTGTGAGCACAGCTATCAACTGATACAATGTTTTTCTTTAAGATACAAGTTCTATCTCTGCAACTATACTATTTATGAATCGTCAAGGATTTTTTTTTTTAAATTTCCCAAACACACAGAATGACCAACACTAAGAAGATCAATCTTAGATTATAAATTTTAAATTCAGAATATTGGGCACTTTCATCTGAAAACATATTTGTATCTTCTATCAGGATTCATTTTGAAAATGTGTTTGGATTATATATTCTCTTTTCTTACTTGCTACTCAGGCTAATGATTTTTCTTAGTCTGATAGGAAAAAAAAGAAACTGAGTATTATGAAAGTAATTAAATGTAATGCAATAGCAACAGACAATATTTAGTAGAGAAAACCAAAAAGAAAAAAGAAGAAGAAAATGATGATGATGATGATGATGATGATGATGATGATGATGATGATGATGAATGCAGGGCTTAGCTGTGAATACCTGTAATCCCATCTACTTGGGATGTTGAGGAAGGAGAATGGCAAGTTCCAGACCAGTTTTGACAATTTAGCCAAATCCTGTTTCAAAATGAAAAGAGGTGGGAATGTAGCTAGCTCAGAGGTAGACCACCCCTGGATTCTATCCTCTACTACAAAAAGAGAAGGAGGAAGAACGGAAGGTAGGAAAGGAACAAAAATTGAAAGAAAGAAAGAAAGAAGACGAAAGAACAAAGAGTAGGAGAAGGAAAAATGACAAACACAGTAGGGATATGACACAGTTAACTTATTCATGGATGTAAGCCTATATTATCTGTGGGTATCAGTAAAAATCAGTTCTTTTCCATGAAGAAGGTAGAATTTTCCAAAAGACAAACGAATAAGGAAAGAACAGCTCAATTGTTACTCATTGTTCAAAATTCACATGTTCAGAGTCTAGAAGAGCACCCTGAGGAAATGTGGGGTAATCCATACATCTTGTAAGTGGATGAACTGAAGGACTTTTCAGGGTCCTTCCAATTTGGAATTCTGAGTTCTTGGAAATTTCTAGAATTAATTGTACATATTGAAATATTAGATCCTGTTTGAATCAGTACTTTTCAATGGTGTAAAAAGTTCCTCTTCAAAAAGTTCTTTAGGGAGACACTCTCAGTAAAGAAATAGAAGTGTTGGCTATTTGTACAAAACTTGTAGAAGTACAAATATAGACTATTGTTTTATGAGTTTAAATTCCCTTCCATAAGTTACATATTTTTGTTTTAATCCAATTGCAAAATGATTATTCTTTCTTTTCCCTGAGGATGTTTTATCTTATTAACATGTGAACTTGTGTTTTTCAGTTTCTGAGACAAATTGAACATTTTTTTTTCTAACACTCTAGTTGTTCTTGTAAGCTAAAAGAGAGCCATTCACTCATTTTGTTTGAGAGGCAACCTAGTTTTTATGTCATGAAGGCAAAAATTTCCTGACTCTATTCAAGACCAGACTTAGATAATATTCTCTTGTATTCATCAGGCTATCAAAGGGGACTGAAATCATGTGCCTTTCATGTATAATGTTGTCAAAATGAACCCAAGTACCATGTACAACTATACTGCTCTAATGAAAAAGCCCAGATTTGCATAGCTTTTCTAAAATGAGATTATAGCTGGAATATATCTGCAAATTCACATTTTTTGATGCACCTGTTTACTAAGGCAATGGAATGGATATTGAGAACAAGAACTAAATGCAATTCATTAATCAATTCACAGTTTATGTCTACCTATAGAAAGAAACCTGAAAAGTTATATTTTTCTTATCAATGCTTATAGCATTTTCTCTGAATAACAGTAGCTCTCTCATTTTGAGAAAATGCATAGAATTTTTACAATAATATCCAGTTTTCTTTGGATACTCAAATTAATGAACCTTGGTATGGTGATTTTCTGACCATTTATATATTCAAATATGCAAAATTCTAAAAATAAATATGAAACTATCCACTTAGAAAAAAATGGTATAGCGCATAGGGATGGTGTGAGGGTGTTCAAAATGTTGATGTGTATAAGAACTATTTCAAAGAAATAATTAAATTTTAAATTGAATTTAAAATAATAAAAAGAAGTAAAACAGGTGTAGGAATTGAGGACAGATAAATGGGGCAAACACAACCGTATGAACAAATGCACAGACGCAAGAAGAAAACACATGGAAAATCCAGATTTGACAAATAGTGCCAAGACAGCAGTGGTTACCTGACAGGATTTGAAAGATGCTGGGAAACCTTGTAATCCAGGATAATGAATGTAAGCTTTACTACTCATCAATAGTAGTGACTTTCTGAATTTAATTTAAATTTAGTATGCATAGAACATTTTAGTGACACTTTTATCCCCTTAATTGCATCTTGAAAAGTTCTGATTCGGAGGCAATGATGTTGAAAGCTGCAAAGAAAGATTCTTCTTTTTAAAGCAGTGCAGAGTCATCCTAAATCCTTGGCAACTTGCGAGACATATTTCAGCACTAATTGCCAGATGCCACTGGCAAGAAGCATATTTCTCAAAGTACACTCCCATTTGCTGGTTTCTGAGATTTAAAAACATATTCAGATGTCAAAATACATCCCTTCTGCATCTTTCTTCACTCCTTCCTGCTGTTTTGATAATAAGAGAAACCAAAAACAAAGAAAACATGATCATACTTTTCTAATTCTAGAACTCAGAAGTAGGAGATAAAAGAGATAATAACATTTTATTTATGATACAAAGTTAAAATAAGTATTACATCCTAAATATTACACATTTCTACAACCATTGTTCTTTTCCAGTTCTTATCATCTTTTCTCAGTCACTGCAGGATTCTGTCACAGGGGTTCACTGCCTCAGTCTCCCTGACATTTTATCTTCCATATAACAATCTGAATAGCTATCTGTCCAAAATGTCAATTGCTCCTCTCCTCTTCTTTCAAATTCTTTTATTTCCCAACTCTTACAGAATTAAGCCCAATCTCTTCAGCGTGGCATTCAGATCTCTCCATAAATGATCTCTCTAGCTACCTTCTAGAATTAATAGCAATAAAAATATTAGTTAATAAGAGTTTTGTTGTGTACATTTCTCCATTTTTTATATTTGCATGGCTTTGCAAATCAGAGAGCAGATTAGATACAAAGCAACTTGAAGCCTAATACTAATAAAAACTTGAAGACAGGAGGGAGAGATGTGCTTCAGAGCTGCCACTAGAAAAAAAAATGGCTTTTGTACTGTAGTCAGCTATGCTAATAACGAAAAGGGAAAAAAATGTTATCTCAGTATACACAGAAAGGCAAAATCAGCAGAAAGCAAAGAACCACAACACCTTATGTCTGCTGAAAAGAAAAAGAAGGGGGTCAATAGATTTTAGATTCTTAACCCATCAACTCACAACCCTATATCCTTTTCCAAATTTAATAAGAAGGAATGAAGAAAGGATGCAGAAATAATACATCTCCAGTATAGTTTTGTCCTAGAAATTGGAGGAGTTTCCTCACAAAACTATAAGATTTGCATATTAAGAATTGTTTTACTTTTTTTTGTTAATAAATACTAGTCATAAAATGAACTATTTTTCACTTCACTACCACGTGTAGTATTATTTGTTTGTTGCATATGTTTATTGTGCACACAGTATGCACATATTTGCTTGCTATATAGAGTTTTTTGTTTATCTTTGCATAATATGGGATTTTCAGTGTATAATGTCTTATTAAAATATTTATTTACCTCCTCAAAGTGCTCCATAGAAACATTTTATTGAATAAAAGCTAACTATAGGATTTTTTTAAAGCTAGTGGTTCCCAGTGCTGTTTGTGCACCAAAATATATAAGGAGATATGAAACCATTCTGTTGCTTAAGATTAGTTTCTGGATATTCTGCAATAGAAAGTTAGTTTGGGAGCCTAAATATATATTTTTCTTAAATTCAACAAGTTTTATTTTCTTTCTTCTGACCACATACCTCTGACTATTTAATAAAGTAAGAACAGATAAACATTGAAAAAATCATTTGTAAATCATTTGAAAATTTAAAAAAAATGATATAACTGAAGGAAATCAAGCTTCTCTCCTCTCTTTTCTGAAAAAAAATATATAATGCAATGTTTCCTTCTTTGTTCCTCAAGTGTCTGCTATGATAGGATAACTAACTGTCAATGAGTTTTAATTATATTGGCTAACAGGGTGGTGGATGGCTGTTGGACAGATGAATTGATGAATAAATGATAGGTTATGGATGGTCACTTGGCAAATGCATAAGTGTTCAGTCACATGGATGCACACAGACAGTACATTGAAGGCATCTAAATGAATAGCAGATGAAGAATTAGTGGATTCTTTGACAAGTAACTGGGTTAATGAGGTGGAAAGTTAGTGAAAGAATGGATGGATGAATGAGTGAAGTGTGAATAAAATTAATATGAAAAATAAATTTTCTAGGGTCTTCTTGCATTCTCATCTATCATATTGCCCTATCTAATTTAAAAAAAAAAAAAAAAAACATTCTTTGGTTTTTCAACAAAACGATTTCAATTTGAAGAAGTTGGCTCCTTAGTTTTCAAGTTATGTATTACAGATGACAGGAAAGGAACACTTTAATTTCTGTGGGGGGCTATAGTACATTAAATCATGGTGGACAGCTGTAAGACTGTCTAGATACGTATTTTTTTGACTTCCATTTGACAGCTTAGGTTTAAAGGATGTAACCTGTCTAACTGTAAGAAAAGTGACACATAAAGCAAGGCTGTAGAATGCAAGTAGTCATTACAGAAGTTCAGAGGGAAACAATAAGGCTCAGAGATGGGTTTATAATTATAAAGAACCATTTTTACCTAAATTACAGCTCTAAACTGAAAATTATTCCAAGGGCAAAATGAACAGATTGTTAGGTGTCAGTATTTAGTCATAAATTAATACACAGATTATTTCCAGCCTTTACAGAAAATATTATTAGCCATGAAGAAATTAGTTGTGAATTATGTGTATTTTACTTTCTGTGCTAAAAAACTGATCATGAGCTACTGAGCTGATAAGACTTATCCAAATACAAAAAAAAAAAAAAAAAAAGATTTAAAACATTTCTAAATTTTTGTTTAGATCCTGTAAGGGAATGATCCTTAGTTTTAGATACTTGTATAGTGAATTTAAAATAACCCAGTGAAACTGGGCATCATAGCACTCCCCTCGAATCCCAGCGATTTAGGAGGCTAGGGCAGGAGGATTGCAAATTTATGGTTAGCTTCAGTAACTTAGTGAGGCCCTCAGCAATTTAGCGAGACCATATCTGAAAAAAAAAAAATTAAAACAGATTGGGATGTGGCTCACCAGTTAAGTGCCTCTTGGTTCACTGATACCAAGAAAAAAGAAAAGAAAAGAAAAAAAAAAGAAATCAATGAAGGAAAACATTTTATTTTGCTACATCTCACATGGTATTTCTAATTTTATTTTTAGTTCCATTTAAATTTAAAAAGCAACATTTTTGAAGTAAAATTTCAAGTAAAACCTACACAGATTTTTTAAAGGCATAGATTTGTGATATTTTACAAATGTGTGAATAAAAATATACATCAGTGCAACAAAATGGTAGGACATTTCCAACATCCCAGAGATAATAATTTTTTTTTCTGATTCTATCATGATGCCTACTTTTCACTGTTCTAGAATTTTCATATGAATGGGTTCATTAAAGATAAATAATTTATTTTGGGTCTAATTTCTCTCATTCAGCAAATGTTTCTGAGATCCATCCATTTTATTGTGTCAGTAGGACATTTTAATTATTGAGTATATAATCATTCATTTTATAAACATGTCACTATTTAGATTTCCATTGGCTTTTTCACATGCATTTTTGACAGTTTAATGAATTTTAAAACTCCTTACACTGTTATAAAACATTTATGTTTATCAAGCTCATGATATATACAGCATCTAACTAGACTCTCAAATGCCAACATTATCTGCCAAATATGTAGAAAGACATTATTATTTCCACTTTGCAAATGAAGAGTAGTGGAAATGCATACAACTAATATTGCTCTCAATGACTCAACATTTGGAGACAGAATCAGAACTCAGGGTTTAACAGACTGATATAAAAACCTGTTTTAGAATAAAATTATAATTACTTGGGTATTCCCTTGTTCAATTAGTAATGTTTTATATTAAATGAAAAAACTAAATCTATTATTTATTAAAATACTTGTTTTAATTCATTAGTCCTTATACAAACATGAATATATGTATATAAATAATACCTGTATATATGTAAGTACATATATACACACACATATATACATACATACAGAGACAGAGACAGTCATTTCAGTGTCTGAAAATTTTTTTAGATATCAAAAATATAGCACAGGGACGCTTTTTTTTTTTATAAGCCCTGACACTTTCTTAAAATGTGGATAATAATATACTATATTTTCCACAGAATCAAAAAATGGAATATCATAATATATTTAAAGTGTCTGGCACATTATAGTCTTCCAAATAATATCAGTCCCTATGTATTCCCTTATTAAGGTGGAAATTAGATAAATTAATAATGCATTACCATTGATATCCCAGTATGCAGTTTGCTTTTCCCTGAGCTTTAGAACAGATGGCATCTCAGAACTTTTTTCCCTGTGTGTCCTCTCAAACTGAATGTGTATGACTTCTATGATGGTGTATTGGTGCAGAATTATCAATCGCTGTCTCAGAAGCCACATGGGAAGTGACAAATGAGAAGTCATTAATTTTGAACAATATAATGCATAAAAAATATCATGTATCTCGGGGTCTGTTTTGTATAAAGATTTCAGAATTACTCTTTTCCAAGTCTTTACACCATTAAATTTTATAAAATTTTCATTCACAAATAGTAAACTATTGCAAATATTTCTTTGTGCCTTATAGGATACATGAAGGGTTGATCATATAAAATATTTGATTATATAAAATTATTTTTTTCTAATTGATCAGTAAATTTGACTATTTTATTTTTTAGTTGTTATTTACTTATTTATTTATTTTCTTTTGGTCTGTCTATAAGTTGAGCTGAGAAAATAGTAGAAAAAATTTTGAGCCGGTTGCTGTAAGAATTGGTTCTATGCAAGCTCTGTAGGTCTTTTGCAACAGCACTAGAATTCTCATGGGTTATTTATAAATAAAAATATTTACTGTGTATTTTATATTTGTTTTTTATGTAATCATCAGAATAATATTTGAAGTACCATTTTAAACACAATAATTTCCAGTGAGGATGTTAGCTTAATTACATGTCAATTAGTTCTAAAATTGTAAAACTGTGGCATATAATAATTCATCTTGAATTTAAGCAATCAAGAAATTGCTGTGATAAATCTGTTTTCTCCATGTGTTATCAGTTATGGTTCCATAATACAATGCCAAGGCAGAAACCTCCTTTGATGCCTGACTATGAGAGAGAGAGAGAGAGAGAGAGTGTGTGTGTGTGTGTGTGTGTGTGTGTATGTATGTATGTATGTGTGTGTGTATGTGTGTTTTGTATAAAAAAATGGAAACCTTTGTTTTTCTCAATTATTTAAGATGTTGTAAGTTCCATCACACAGTGTAAAACCAGACAATAAGAAAAGTTCTTGGCCAGGCACAGTGGCATATGCCTGTAATCCCAATGCCTTGGGAAGCTGAGACAGGAGGATCGAGAGTTCAAAGCCAACATCAGCAAAAGTAAGGTGCTAAGCAGCTCAGTGACTCCCTATCTCTAAATTAAATACAAAATAGGGCTGGGTATGTGGCTTAGTGATGGAGTCCCCCTAAGTTCAATCCCCAGTACACTCTTCCCGCCACCAACACACAAAAAAAATTAGAAAGCTCCCCCTCTTTATACAGAACATTAGTATTGTTTGGCATTTCCACATTTGTCACCTTGTCATGTTTACACCGGCATTGTTATTTAGGTCAAAGTTTTGGGACAAGCCTATGAGTCCCAGATGTGCCACAGGCCATACAAATAATGCAAACTTTCAGAGGCTTACTTGTCTATAATTTAAAGTTACAATGATAAAAATGTTTAACTCATATACTTGTTATTCCAAAGATTCAGAATCATAATGCTTAAACTTTTTTGTGGTAGATACACCATTTGTCACAATCTGAATTGCTGTTAATTCAGAAACATACAATGAGCTATGTGGGATTAGAAAAGACAAACAGACACACATGGAGAGAAAGCTGAGACCAGGTGGGACATTACACCCAGATGGTGATGCAGTGCCCCAGAGCTAGTTCAGCATGTTTATTATATAGGTTTTATCATCAAAAGGTTATTTGTGGGAAAGCTTCTGCAAAGCAGGCAGACTTGAAGGTCACAACACTGAGAGACCTTATGGTTATCTTTCTGTGCTCAGAATCCTCTATCCTTGGGAGCTAGTGTCTGAGTTTCTAGGTTAAAACCGATAACTGAGCTTTTGCAGTGTCCATGGTTAGGCATTGCCATAGCAACAGCAATGCTAACCTGTTCTTTTGCACAGGGGATCCCAGAATAAGCCCACTTCACCACAACCATGAGGCAATCAACACATTGATCCACATCATTGCTCCCCATAACAATTAAAGATTGATGATTTAGTAAATGAAATAAAAAGTAAAAAAAAAAGAAAAGAAGGTCTTCTAACATTTGTTCCATGCCTCTTTCTACTACATCTGATCCTACCTACTTGAATAATAATGATTGACTAAGCAAATTAAAGTAAGCATGCAATAAATTCCATTAGATTTATAATTATTAGCCTAACTTCATTGTCCTTATTGGTGGTTTTAGCCAATATCCTAATTTACTTAGTGGGATATGTGTGTGTGTGTGTGTGTGTGTGTGTGTGTGTTTAAAAATTCATTTCTGGCCTTACATATGTTTTTTGTCTAATGAATATTTTCTTTCCAGTATCACAGATAATGAGTTAGTTTCTTATAGAATAGAGTGACCCCCCACCCCTTGCAAATCAACCTAAAGGCTATTAAGCAAGATCTGTGTAACATTCTGATAGTGTAACATCAATCAATCTTACTTACAACAAGATGTACTTGGAAGTGTATGCATCACATCCTCCACTGGACTATACATTCCTTGTCTAGAGGTTTTGTATTTCATATATGTTTTAGTTACCAACGTTCAATGTTGATTGGAATATAGTAGGTAAATGAAAACATTTTTGATGTTAAACTGAAGAAAGTCATCATTATTTTAAAAACTTCAAACATATGTTGCAAATAGAAGTTAAGGAGAGTTTTCAGTCTGAGAAATATGCTAACTAGATATCAAATAAATTGGTAATGTAATGGTTCCAGAAAAGCAGGGGGTCCATATGTTTTCAATATATCATTATTATCATTATTTTATGTTTGATGTTTATTGAGCACTGTCAGGTACATGTGTTTTCATAGCTATTGTTCAGAGAGTGTTTCAAAACATCCCATTCATCTTCTATGGCATGCTACCCAATATCAAAACAATCAGCTCAATAATTTAGTCCATTCAACCAAGTGCTTTTGTGCCCAGCACTCTTGTAGGTATTCATGACATGTCAATAAGAAAAGAGACAGGATCCCTCACTAGATATATCTTATATTCAAGTGGATAATAGAATAAAGATTAGTAACAAAAACAAGCACAAAACTTTATATAATGTTAACTGTTATAGAGAAAAAGGAAATGGATTGAAAATATATTACTCAAGTGTGCTACATCTCTGAGGTCCTAGATGAACTCTCAGATTCTATTTATATGATGAAATGGCTCTACTTATAATTTCAATGGATAAGAAATAATTCACATTAAGCAATATACTAGAAGAACAGATTAAAATCCATGAATTATTAAATGTGAATTCAATTAATTTTGTTCTTAGAATAATAAGGAATTTGAAAAACTCCTATGTTGCATTTTATTTACTGACTTTGAGATAATCTTTTGTTAAACAAAGGAACATTTTAGAGGATTTTTAGGACAACATCCTCTGTAGTTTTTTGAACTCACAGTGACACACAAAAACCATCCATATCTAGCCTTCAAATGGCAGAAGGATGTGTCAGATAGAGAGGACTATAATATTCAATTATTCTCAACTAGATAAAAGTGATTTTTAGAAATAGTCACTACTGACTTAGCAATCTTGATACCCATTGAAATCTCACTGTGTTTTTTATCCCTAGTTCCTCAGCTTAGTGGTTGGTAATATTAACAAACCATCATTTCCTATGCTTGATGGAATAAAGTTGGGGTCATCTTGCAATGACGTGGTGAACTCTAATGGTTTCTGGAAGGACATGTTTTGTTCTACTATTTATAAAATTCAATTTCTGTAAGTGCTCAACTGGGTAGAGTATTCCTGATAATAAAGGCTAAGGCTTTTCAAACACAAATTGGGAAGATGTATTTCTAGGTAATTTGGAAGAGGACACAAAACCAATTTTCTATTACTAGAATGGTGGTATAAAATCTACCACTCAGCATCAGCATCAGAGTAAGTAATCTGTTCACTAGTCATCACTGCCTGTTATAGATTAAATGATTATTAAAACAAAGTCAAATTATATTCTGATGAAGCATATCTTCTGAAAGAGATGGGAAATAAACAAAAGCATAGGTTAAGAAACATAGAAAAAATATCATAAGGAATGTTGAAATTTAAAGGTATGAATTAAAATGTGCCTGTCCTAAAATCCTCCATAAACTAAATGTCTAGAAACTATCTCAACAGGAATCTTAGAACCCTATGCAAGCATCAAAGTAATCACCATTCTTCTTGGCTAGTGCTGATTTTAGCATAATTTGTTATATGTTTCAATAATATACCTAGTTAAAATACTTGGAATAAAGTATCACATTCATAAGAATGTGATTGAAATAATCTGAAGCAGAGAAAACAGAATTTTATCTGAACTCTAAGGAATAAGTGAGAGCTAGCCAGGTAAATATTCCTGGTGGAGAATGACTGAGGTGGTGGCATAAAGAAATCATGGCCATATAAAGGCCCCAAGATATAAAATAGCTTTTCACAGTTAATCAAAGAAGACCTAAGTGGTTCTATTGTAAATAAGTGTTACCTGTCATAAGGCACATTAAAAATATCAGTTATGTGCTCCCAGCAGATTCTAAATTTGGCTTAGGTGCTGTAAGAATGCAATAAAGAATTGAACTTTTTCATAATTGATAAATGTACAATATCCTTTATGTTGGCTTATTAATATTTTATGCCATGTTCAGTCTTAAAAGGTGGCCAGAAGGAGAATAATTTCTTTGAAGCCAATAGAATAGCTAACAGCAGGCACTATCTGGATCAAAATGTCCTTTCTAACAATAAATTCCAGTAGTAAAGGTGGAGTTCCACAGACTAGAAATGGAATGTCATAAGATATTAGTGCAATGCTGTGTACAGGACATATTCATAAGTTCATGTGTGAATGTAAAATGTTTGAAAAGCCCATAGGCTCTAAGCCTCTTAAAGTTGGGGCTCTTAATTGAGTTTTGTGTTGTATTTGTCTCTCTTATAGCTAGATAATGCTGGCACTAAATGAATGGAAAAGAAAATAAAAGAGGATGGGGAAAAAGACAAAGAAAACAAGGTTTGTCTGCTTAAGCAGTAGGCAATTTATAAAAGCCTTTAATTTAACAGTCTTTGTATATATATATATGGAGTAAGTTTTTTTTTTAATCAATACTATATATATAGAATAATTTTATGTAATTATGCAAGCATGGAATATAATTTGCTCCAATTCAGGACCCAATACTTCCCCTTTCCCTTGCCCCTCCCTCCATCTGTTCCCTTCCCTCTACTCTATTCATCCTCCTTCTATTTACTTCTAGCTTTTTAAATTTATTTTTAACTTAGTGCTTTATAGATGGACATAAAGTGAAATTCACTTTGATATATTCATGCATATACATAGGATAAATTTTTTAATAAAGGTTTGTGGAAAGATTAAATAGGAGAACAAATGTTGTAGTGAGATGATATTTATCAACTACACTTACTTGATGGTAAATAAATTGAAATTAATGTTATGTGTTTGTGATGGATGTGTTTCTCCACATACACCATGTGGTGAAACCACAACCTATTATTTTGCTTAATGGGCTTTCTTGGAGGAAGTGCAATGTGACTTAAAGGGAATAAAGTTTGAGGGTCCATGTTGCTACATGAATCAATACATGCTAAAGACCATTACAGTGCTTGGCTATAGAATGAGCACATTGATAGTCATTTGCATTGTTTTCATTTTTGTCATATTCACTTTTTGGCCATAACTAAATATCTGAAGATTCTTACAAAGTTCTTTGTATGGACGGATATCTCCTTTTCTCTTGGTTATATGCCTGCTTGTGTAATAACTTTCTTGTTCTTTTTCTTTCCTTTCCTTTTTATTTTATTTTTTGACCCACCCACCCCCAAGGTCATTTTACCACTGAGTCATAACCCCAGATCTTTTTACTTCTTATTTCCAGAGAGAGAGAGAGTCTCTCTGAAATGCCTGAGTTCTCACTAATGTGTTGAGACTGACCTTAAACTTGCAATTCTCCTGCCTCAGCTTTCAAGTTGGTGGGATTACAGACAAGTGCCATAGCACCCTGCCAAAATAACTTTCCTAAAGAGGTTGTACATTTTGCTTTCCCATCACTCATGTACATGTTGTCTAATATCTTCATATCCTCACAACTACTTTATATGATAGCCCTTTTTAACTGAAGGCATTCATAGAGGTGTACAGTAACATTTAATTGTGGTTTTATGATCTTTTAAAATATTTTTAGCTGTAGATGGACACAATATCTTTATTTTTTTAATGTGGTGCTGAGAATCAAACTCAGTCTTTCACACATACTAGGCAAGTGCTCTACCAATGAGCCACAACCTCAGTCTGTTTTATAATTTTAATTTATACTGCCTGCAGATAGTGATGTTGAAAAAACTTCTAGGTTTTTGTGACTTGGGTGTTATTGACATGTATTCTTTGTTGAATTGTCCACTCAAATGTTTTTCTCACTATGTTTTAAATAGGCTGGTATATTTTCCTACTGCTTAATCTTGAGATTACTTAATATATTCTAGATCAAAATCCTTTATCAAATATGTCTGTAATTTTTTTTCATCTGATCTTATCTTTTTTCCTCTCTTATTAGTGATTTTTTAAAAATTAAAATTTTGTGCTTTTATTCTAATGAGTAATATATCAATGTCTTCTTTTGGGGGGTTTGCCTTTCATGATATAATTAAGCATTTTGCACCTAGCCCAAGATTTAAAATATTTACTGCTCTATTTACTTCAAGAAGCATTATAATTTTATTTTAAAATTTAAAATTTTCAGTTTTATGGTCCAATCTGAATTTTTTTGCATGATGCAAAGACCTAAGCCAAATTTTGTTTATCTGCTTGCTTTTTTTTGTCTGTTTTGCATTTGTTTCCAATGATGATGGTACTATTATTGACCCATTTTTTCTACATGTGTTTTTCCTTTATTTAGATACAAAAAATACTAAAATATACTAAATAAAGTATGTGAAATTTATCTGGACTCTATTCTGCTCCACTGATGTGTCTATATGAGTTGAATTTGAGCTACAAGAAGCACATATAATTAGAATATCTTTGTGTCATTTAAATAAATTGGTTCCTGCCAAGAGAAAATTGGTGAATGCAAATGTGATTGCAGAAGCCAGGGCTATCAAAAAAAAAAAGCTATTGAAAAATGCTTGTATTTAATCAGACAGCAGAATAGAAGAATCAGATAGATCAGAATAAGGCAGATAGATATCAAAAAATTATCAGACAGATATAATAAATAGACAAAGTTTTCTCCAGTGCTTGCTGTTGGATGTTATTCATGATAATGAAGGGATTCATTGCAATGCTAAATTCTACCCAAAGTGCAAGCAAGTTAGGCTTGGGAGAGTAGGTACCTTTTTCACACCATAAAAATATCTTGATAAAGCAACTTATTTATGAGTGTAAAATACAGTTTTGCATATGAAATATCTCTAAGTGACCGAATTTCAAAATGCTAGAAATCACAAAGTGGAAACTGGAAGGTAAGGCAATCTCATAAAGCAGAAAAGTATAAAATAGATATTAAATATCTAATGACAATTTTCTTTACTTCACAAGTCCATTTGGGCCTTGTCTACAGAATACATGTTATACATATGTCTATAATATATAGAAATATATAAGATACAAGTGAACATATTGCTCTTTATTTAGACCTACCTTACGATTATTTGAGGTGGCTATAAGTGGCTATGATATGCCAGCAAGGCAAATAGGATATTTACAAAGTAAATCTTTATACCTGGACTACAGATGATGCATGTACATATTAAGGTGATGATAGTTACCTTGTAAAGGTATAAGTGCAAGATAAATGATAATTTTAAAACACTTGGAACTTAATTTTAAAACACTTGGAATGATAAATTCCAAGTGTTTTAAAATTAATTATTAAATAAGTGTTTGTTACAACTGCCATCAATTTTAGTGAAATCCTTAAAAATCCAAATAGATGAATAGAAAATAAGTTATTTATAGTAACATAAAATATCATTGTCAAAAATATAGTCAGTTTTTTTTTTTCTCACTAAATTTCCTCATATGCATTTAAAGTCAATTCTCTTTCCTCACATCTAAACCCTTGCAACTAATGATCCCATTTGTATTCCAATAGCATTCCCTTTTCCAGAAGATCATATAAGTTGAATCATGCAATAATAGCCTTTTGTGTGTGGCTTATTTCACTTAACATAATGTTTTTGTGCTTTTCTAGACATTACATATATTTTAATAAATTAATATTAAGTTAAGTTCATTGGGTTAGTCATATACTTGGTCTATGTTTTATCAACAATGACTATACTTCTGAATTCAAATTAAGGGAACAAAATCTAAAAAGTCATTGGTATCTCTAAGTAGTTAGATCTTTTCTTTCCTAGAGAAACAGAACCCAGGTTTGTGTTCATATGCACACCCATGCACAAAGAGAATGGCTTGCTCCACCACATGCTCCTATAATGATGGGCTGCCTCACTAGAGGCGAGTAACTTATGAAGAAAAAAAGGTTTATTTGCCTAATGCATTTGATGTTTGCAGTCTAGGATTAAGTAGCACCAAAGCTTTGGGCTTCTGGTGAGACAGCCTATAATTATAGGAGCATGTGGTTAAGATGATGTTCATGTTATGATTAATAAAGCAGATTAACTAGACAAGCCAGCGTTCCTCTATCCCTTTAAAGGGCATCTCTGCAATGAACAAGGGTCATCTCTATTAAGTCCCTAACCTCTAAATATTCTACCATCTCTCAACAGCAAAACCATGAGAAGTTTTTAACAATATGCACTAGTGGGAAATTCAACATCCAAACTGTAACACACTGGAAACAATTTTCATGATTTAACAACTCACAAAAATGTGAATAAATTTCTTCAGATTTAAAAAATAAAACTGTCAATGAGAGGAAAAAAAAACATGAAATTGTAAAGTCAAAATACTAAGATTTAGAAAGTGATTATTCCTACTTTTTAGATTATAAATATAACTGGTTTTAGACTTTATGTGTGTGAATGTAGAAAATGGCAATTAAAAAAAATGTGAAGTGACCAATCAGAATGGCAGCTATTATGAAGACAAACAACAACAAGTGTTGGAGAGGATATGGGGAAAAGTGTACACTCATATATTGCTAGTGGAACTGCAAACTGGTTCAGCCATTTTGGAAAGCAGTATGGAGATTCCTTGGAAATCTGGGAATGCAACCACCATTTGACCCAGCTATTCCTCTTCTTGGACTACACACAAAGGACTTAAAAACAGCATACTACAGGGACACAGCCACATTAATGTTTATAGCAGCACAATTCACAATAGCTAAACTGTGGAGCCAACCTAGATATCCTTCAGTGGATGAATGGATAAAAAAAAAATGTGGCATTCATACACAATGGAATATTATTCAGCATTAAAAAAAAAACAAAATCATGGCATTTGCAAGTAAATGTATGACCTCGGAGAAGACAATGCTAAGTGAAGTCAGCCAATACCCCTCAAAAAATGCCAAATGTTTTCTCTGATATAAGGGGAGTGACTCATAGTGGTGTAGGGAGGGAGAGCATGGGAGGATTAGATTAATTCTAGATAGGGAAGAGGGGTGGGAGGGAAAGGGAGGGTGAAGGGGATTAGCAAAGATGGTGGAATATGATGGTCATCATTATACCAAGTATATGTATGAATACTTGGATTGGGTGTCAACATACATTATATACAGAGATATGAAAAATTGTGGTATATATGTGTATTAAGAATTGTAATGCAAAAAAGTACATGTATAACGGCATAAATTGGCATGACCAAACTTTATATTCGGATATACGAAAAATTGTGCTCTATATGTGTAATAAGGATTGTAGTGCATTTCACTGTTGTTGTGTATTAAAAAAAAATTTAAAAAAACTGAAAAAAAATGTGGAGTGATATAAATTAGCACTTACTAGACTTTAATAACACATAATCTTTTTAAAAATTAATTTATTTTATTAGGTATATGTGACAGCAGAATGCATTTTGATTCATTGTACACAATTGCAGCACAACTTTTCATTTCAGTGGTTGTACATGATGTAGTGTTGCACCATATGTGCAATCATACATGTACCTAGAGTAATGATGTGGATCTCATTCTTCCATCTTTCCTGCTCCCATGCACCCTCCTCACCCTCCCTCCTCTCTGCCAAATCCCATTTCCTCCATTTTTTCCATGCCTCCCCCCTCCACATTATGGATCAGCATCTATTTTATCAGAGAGAACATTCAGCCTTTGGGTTTGGGGGATTGGCTTACTTTGCTTAGCATGATATTCTCCACATCCATTCATTTAATTGCAAATGCTGGAAGTTTATTCTCTTTTAATACTGAGTAACATTCCATTGTGTATATGTACCACAGTTTCTTTATTCATTCATCTATTGAAGGTCATCTAGGTTGGTCCCTAGCTATTGTGAATTGAGCTGCGATGAACATTGTTGTGGCTGTGTCCCTGTAGTATGCTGATTTTAAGTCCTCCAATGTATTGTTTCAGTGCCTTTGTCTAGTGTGAGAAAACTATATTTATGTGGGCTTGTCTCTTTGTCTTCTATTCTGTACCATTGGTCTATATGTCTATTTTGGAGCCAATACCATGCCGTTTTTGTTACTATAGCTTTGTAGTATAATTTAAAGTCTGATATAGTGAAGCTACCTGCTTCATTCTTCTTGCTAAAGATTCATTTGGCTATTCTGGGTCTCTTATTTTTCCAAATGAATCCCATGATTGCTTTTTCTATTTCTATAAGGAATGATGTTAGGATTTTAATTGGTACTGCATTGAATCTATATAGTGTTTTAATATGGACATTTTGACAATATTAATTTTGCCTATCCAAGAACATGGGAGATTGTTTCATCTTCTAAGGTCTTCTTCAAATTCTTTCTTTAGTGTTCTGTAGTTTTCATTGTAGAGGTCTTTCACCTCTATTGTTGATTCCCAAGGGTTTTTTTTTTTTTTTTTTTTTTTGGGGGGGGGGGGGCTATTTTGAATGGTGTAGTTTTCCTAATTTCTCTTTCAAGAGTATTCATCACTGATGTATATAAATGTATTTGATTTAAGGTGTTGATTTTATATCCTGCTACTCTGCTGAATTCATTCATTAATTCTAAAAGTTTTCTGGTGAAGTTCTTTTTGATAAGTATAGAGTCAGGTGTGATTAGCAAATAATGATGGTTTCAGTTCTTCTTTTCCTATTCATTCATATCCCTTTAATTTCTTTCATATGTATAATTGCTCTGGCTAGAGTTTCAAGGACTATGTTGAATAGAAGTGGCAAAGAGGGCATTCCTATCTTGTTCCAGTTTTTTAGAAGGAATGGTTCCAATTTTTCTTCATTTAGAATGATGTTGGCCTTGGGTTTAGCATAGATAGCTTTTACAATGTTGAGGTATGTTCCTACTACCCCTAGTTTTTTCTAGTGTTTTGAACATGAAAGGGTTCTGTATTTTGTCAAATGCTTTCTCTGCATTAATTAATATAATCATATGGTTCTGATCTTTAAGTCTATTGATGTGATGAATTATATGTATTGATTTCCATATATTGAACTAAACTTGCATCCCTGGAATGAACCCCAAATAGGTGCACTGTTTTTAAAATATGGTTTTCTATGCACTTTGCCAGAATTTTATTGAAAATTTTTACATCAATATTCATCAGGGAAATTAGTCTGATATTTTTTTCCTTGATATTATTTGATATCAGGATGATACTAGCTTCATAGAAAAAGTTTAAAAGGGTTCCCTCCTTTTTATTTCAAGGAATAATTTGAGGAGTATTGGCATTAATTCTTCCTTGCAGGTCTTGTAGAATTCAGCGTGAGTTCTGAGGTTTTACTTGCTGGGTAGGATTTTGATGGCATCTTCTATTTCCTTGCTTTAAATTGATCTGTTTAAAAGTGTATGTACTCTTTACTCAGTTTGGGTTGATCACATGCCTCTAGAAATTTGTTGGTGTCTTCAAGGTTTTCTATTTTATTGAAGTATAAATTTTCGAAGTAGTTTCTAATTGTCTTGTGTATTTCAATAGTGTCTATACTGATATTTCCTTTTGCATCACAAATTTTAGTAATTTGAATTTTCTCCCTCCTTTTCATTAGAGTGGCTAAGGGTTTCTCAATTTTATCTATTTTATTTAAATAACCAGCTTTTTGTTTTGTCAATTTTTTGAATTGTTTCCTTAGTTTCAATTTAATTAATCCCCCGCCCAGGTTTTAATTTCCTGACTTCTACTACTTTTGGTGTTGGTTTATTCTTCTTTTTTATAGGGCTTTGATCTGTAATGTCAGGTTGTTTATTTGTTGACTTTTTCTTTTTTCAATGAATGAGCTTCATGCAATGAACTTTCCTCTTAGCACTGCCTTCATAATGTAACAAAGATTTTTATAAATTGTATTAAGAGTTCTCATTTACCTCTATTTTTTTAATCTTCTCCCTGATATCTCCCGTTATCCATGCATCATTCAACAGTGTATTGTTTATACTCCAAGTGTTGGAGTAGCTTGTTTTTTTTTTTTTAATTTTATCATTGATTTCTAATTTTATTCCATTATGATCAGATAGAATGCAGGGTAGCATCTCTCTCTCTCTCTCTCTCTCTCTCTCTCTCTCTCTCTTTTATTTATTTATTTTTGTATTTTCTGAAACTTGCTTTGTGGCATAACATATGTTCTATTTTGGAGAAGGATCCATGTGCTGCTGAGAAGAAAGTGTATTTGCTCATTGATGGATGGAATATTCTATGTTTATCTGTTAAGTCATATAGTTTTTGTTTGTAAGATCTACCCAGTGGTGAAAGAGGTGTATTAAAGTCACCCAGTATTATTGTGTTGTTGTCTATTTGGTTCTTGTATTTGAGAAGGGTTTGACATACATTGATAGCCAATTGTTCGGGGCATAGATATTTATGATTGTTATGTCTTGTTGATGCATGAAACCCTTAAGCACTATAAAATGTCCATCTTTACCCCATTCCAATAGCTTTGGTTTGAAGTCCACTTTATCTTATATGAGGATGGAAACCCCTTGTATACAAGGTCCATATGAGTGGTAGATTTTTTTCTACCCTTCACCTTCAGTATGTGGATATCTTTTCCTGTGAGATGAGTCTCTTGAAGGCAATATATTTTGGGATCTTTTTAAAAAATCTAATCTGTCTATGTCTTTTAATTGATGAGATTAGGACATTCACACAGTTATTATTGGGATATGATTTGTAATCCCAGACATTTTGGTTTATATTTGGTTTTTAATTTAACTTGGTTTCTTCTTAGATTATCATTTCCTTTAGCATAGTTTCTCCCTTTGCTGATTTTCTTTGTTGTTTTTCATTTCCTCCTCATGAACTATTTTACTGAGGATGTGTGGGCTTTATCACTGTAAAGTCTTTTAACTTTTGTTCATCATGAAAGGTTTTTATTTCCTCATCAATTCTGAAAGCTTAATTTTGCTGGATATAAGATTCTTGGTTGGCATCCATTTTCTTCCAGAACTTGGTATATATATATATATATTTCCAGGATCTCCTGGCCTTGAGGGTCTGGGTGAAAAAAATTTTCTTGAGATACAAATTGGTTGCCTCCATATATGATCTAATTCCTCTCTCTCGAGGCCTTTAAGATTTTATCCTCATTCTGTATGCTAGGCTTTTTATTATAACAAGCTTTGGTGTAGATTTGTTGGAATTTTATACATTTGCTGTCCTGTAAGCCTCTAGTATTTGATTTTTCAATTCATTCTTCATGTTTGGGAAATTTTCTCGTATTATCTCATTGAGAAATTTGTGCATTCCTTTGGTTTAAAATTCTGTTACTTCTTCTATCCCAATAACTCTTAGATTTGTTATTTTAATGCTATCCCATAATTCTTTGATGTCCTTTTCATGATTTCTTATTATCTTCACTGTGTGGTCAACTTTATTTTCTAGATTATATACTTTGTCAACAAATAAACAACCTGACAAAAGTATTCTGTTGATTATGCTTTCTATTGAGTTTTTTATTTGGATTATGGTTTCCTTCATTTCAAGGATTTCTGATTTTTTTCATAATCTCTATCTCTTTTTTGAAGTAATCTTTTGATACCTTTATTTGCTCCCTTATCTCTTTGTTGGTGTGATCAATGGTTGCCTGTTTTTGCTCTCTTATCTCTTTGTTGGAGTGATCAATTTTTGCCTGTAGTTTCTCATTTAGGTCATTCTTTAATTCACAGATCCCTTCAATTATGTACATTATAAACTCCTTCTCTGACATTTCATTAATCACACTCTCCATGGGTTCTGTTTTTTAGTATCCTGATTCGTTTGGGGACACTTTCTTCCCTTGTTTATTCATATTATCTATGCATCTTTCTTTTTTGCAGTGTGGATCTGAGGTATTACAGTTTCTACCCTACAATCTTGTAGTATCCATGCAGATTATCTGTACCTCACATTGGTGTTGGGTTTCCAGACCCTGTTGATGTCCCACAATGTATTCTATTGCAACTAAAGGTGGTGACAGCAAGAGTGGAGGTAACTCGAGATAGCAGTGGAGGTGTCCCCAAGATGTATGCAATTTCTTTCAGATATGGGGCTTGAAGATATCCTTACACTGGTTTTGGAATGCCTGCTCTGAGATGCAGCTGCTTCTAGGCCCTGTCTATTTTCACAAGGTAGAGGCTATTGCATGAGGAAGCCTATCACAATGGCTGCAGTGTGCCACAATGGAAGTGGGTTAGGCCTGGGCTCCCAAGTTGGGGTGTAGTGGACTCAGGCCTACCTTCAAACTGGGCTCCTTCTCAGGTCGACAAAGGCAGTCCTAGGCCTGGCCTGAGTTGTGATGGGGGTCTGCCTGTCCTTCATAATTCTTGAAAATAACTAAACTTTAACTGATGACTAATCATGACTCCATAATAAATGAAATTGCATACTGTTGAAAAATGAATCTGTAAACAGCTTTCAATGTTTAAATTAAAAATATGTAGTAATAATGACTGTAGAAAGTTGAAATATCCCATTGTCTGGATCATCCAATCTAAGGATGTTTTATCACCTCTGCCCAGGAGATGGAATTATTTATTACTATCAAATGAATCCAAATATTCAAAGAATAGAAGTGTTTTTGGAAGTAAATGTAATTCAAGTTATTTGTCTTATAAGTGAGTTAACCGAAGTCATGCAATGAAAGCTTTGAATCCTATAACAACTTGGTTATGAATCACAATATTAAGCACTCCTGAAATGGGTTAAATAACTCAATATGTGAACCTAAAGCAGTATGCTTATTTGTTAAAATTTTCTTCCTTATGCTTAATTATTTTAAGAATCTTACAAAAGTCTATCAGAGCAAATGTGCCCATTTTTACATATGCATAACATCAGGCTTCTGCTATAAACTCCAACATCCCAGGCCAAAAATAAATGAATAAATAAACAAATGGGAGTGGGAAAATAAGAGGTGTCCTATATTTCTCAAATTAGCCACTCAAGAATTATTTCAAATTAACAATCCACAAAGTAAATATGTAGAAAACTGAGAACTCTCAGGAGGTGATTAAATTTGCTAATTTATGAAATCCTAGACTGGGAAACAAATGTAAATGTGTCCCCAAATCCAGAATTATAAATGAGGAGAAAATATAGTTATCATTTCCCTAATGTATTAAAAGAAAAAAGAAAATTAATACAAAGCTATAGTACAGTAATATCCATTATTTTAGATATTATATGTCTGTAGAAATTCCAGAAATATATAACTCCATTCTAATAATAATGGTCTCAAATATAAATATCTGTATTGCCTATAATTATTACATTTTAGAAAAATTCAATATATCTGAACTTTCTCCCAAAGGAGGCTTATATTGCTTAAATCTATTAAAATAAAAACTCATTTTGAATAGCACATTAACCAGTTGCTAGGTTGAGCTATTTCCACATAATTTAGAAATTAAATCAACTCCTTACACATGTTAATTATCCCATATCAATTTGCCTAATATTTCCAACAAATTATTGCCTTTAATAGGAACAGTGTTACATCAAAAGATCTATTGATAAAAGTTAATCTTGATTTTAATGTTGTAATGTGTGTGTGTGTGTGTGTGTGTGTGTGTGTGTTCGAGTGCCTGTGTGTGTATGTAGGAGGAACTGTATTATAGCCTCTAAAAACATGGTAAGTGGCAAAAACAAGATGATCTATGTTTGTGTACTTTGTCTATCAAGCGTGCAGAGTAGGGCTACTGGTTAAGATGCCTGTGCTTAATAAATACTTACATAGGATATGAATCAGGTAAAATCACAATTCAGTTCTAGCTTTGTGTTTTTAACACCTAAGTAATCTCTCCTCCTTAGTTCATTATTTTCTTTAGATATGTCATATTTATCTTTCTAATTAGTCTGAATAGTCTTAAATTTTGACATCACTAATTCCTATTAAAATTTTGAGGATACATTCTTAAACATTGTGCATATTTCATTAATTACTAATTATGAACCTGTACATTTGTAGTGGTGAGAAGCAGCAATTGTGGAGAGTCAGACTACCTAGACTTGCATTGTGACCCAAACACTTTCTAACTTAGGCAAACTATTTTATCAGCATATGTCACTGCTAACACTACCTTAAGAAATAAATAATAATATCTGGGTGCAGTGGTGGACACCCATAATCCCAGAAGCCCAGAGGATGAGACTATGGGACAGGATGATCACAAGTTCAAAGACAACCTCAGCATTAATGAAGTCCTAAGCAACACAGTGTGACTGTTTCAAAATTAAAAAGAAAAGAAAAAGGTGGGGATAATGCTTAGTGGTTAAAGATACCTGGGTTCAATTCCTGGTACCAACAACAACAACAAAATAGATGAGTATAATAGTACCTAATTCATATAGTTGTTATGAAAATGGAACTATGTAACATAGTTTTCTATGCATCAACTACATAGAAAAATATTGAACATATATTAAATAATCAATAAGTGAATATTAGTATGTTGTTGTTAGTGTTATTACTACACTATTACATTTAAATTATATCCCCAATAGAAACAAAATGAATTTTTACACACACACACACATACAGAGAGAGAGAGAGAGAGATACAAACACATGTAGAGTATGCACCATATACACACAGAAAGAGAAAGAGGGAGAGTAAGAGGATAAGGATGAGGTAGGGATTCAGGATTTATCATTTTCTTTCACCAGTCTTGTTTATATCTAAGATAACTGTAAGCCCAGGCTGGCCACCACAGCACAGAGTTCATATAGATTTAAGCATTGTGTTGATGAGAATTTTTGCATTGTTATTGGTTCTTAAGTGACAAAGTTATTTTTATTAAAAGTCAAAACAACAACTTTTTGGATATGGTTTTTTTTCTTAATTTTCTGGTTTAATTTCAACTTTGACAATTACAAACCTGTTGCAAATCCTGCCCTTATTGATTTCACCCAGAGTACCCCAATTATGCTGCTATTTATCAAAGTTCTTGATAAATGTGTTACCAAATCTTCTTCTAATCTTTGGGAAATCCTAGGCCTCCTTATTATTTTTTTCAGAGGGCATCAGGTTTTCATTGAGCCAAGATTCTCTGAATATGTTTTCAACTACATGATCTAAGATTTATATATAATTTATCCTCTGGGTCTCTATAGGATATTATATATACATTTACTATAGGATACTACCTAGTTTTCTATCAAAGCAAGAGACAATGACATAAAGGGTCTGTCCATGCATGAATATAGGTACTTACTAAGCTTTTACTTCTCATGATCTCTATCCCACAGAGTTCTAAATTTGGATGAATTTACTGAGAGTTTAAGTAGCATTTAATGGTCTGTGCTTACCCAGCCATGCCATCAGTTTAGGCCAAAACTACTTATTTTTTTATCCATTTTAATGTTAATTTATGCAAAAATATTTGTTTAATATGTTTCAGTTACTTATAGCTGTTAAGAATACAATGAGAAAAATATCTAGTTCTTTGTATCAAAAATTAAGGACATAGATTCACTTACTTAAAATAGACTGAAACAGGGTACATACTCTATTTCAATAGATTGAATAGATATAATGAATAGATTCAATTCATACATCCAGTAGATTGAAATCGAGTACTTAGACTGGCACTAACAAAGCTTGTGTCCGCTCATGCCATTTTGTGTGCCTTGAGAGGAAAACCATTGAAATATTATACTTTTATCTTTGATTTAAGAAAAGTCCTAAATTTGAAATATGTTATCTTGGCCCCGGGAAGGATTGATTTTCTTGAGTTGACTTACGATCTTAGTTTGAAAGAATTTTGGTTTAGAAAGTATTGCCTGGAATAGTATTGCTTCTCTTTTGTCTTTGGTATCTTTCTATTCCTTGATAATGAGAGTCATAAAGCAGGGCATGTTTAACTTTGTACTTGGCTGCTAAGAAGGTTAAAACTAAATTTACAGTTTAGCCAAGGAAAAAAACATTGAACATTATTCTATTATCAGTGCAATTTTCTGCTCTCTCCCACCTGCATCTTTTACTTACCCTGTAGGCCAGACTCCATAGTGTAATTTATGTTTTCTCTTGACCTGTTATTTTAATTTATTTAAGATATTGTTTCTGTTAGAAGTTTCATCTGTAAAAACAAAACAAAACAAAATCCAGAGTTTAACATCAGGTACATTTATGTCATGATTTACCATTTTTCACCTTTTTGATTGAAGCTGTATAAAACAATTGTACTTAATAAAGTTTGTCATCCTTCATGACCCTTCTGTTGACTTAAACATTATCAAATCTTTTTCTCTAAATATGTGCTTTAATAACATTTGGTGTAGGAAGTAAAACAAACAAGTGGCTATTTTAAAAACAGTGTCACATCATACCTTGGTCATAATCTTAATGCTAGTAATAACCTTGACATAACCTTTCTGTAACATTGCAGTTTCTAAAGTCTCTCAGGTAGTTTAAAAGTTCACTACAGCTTTGGACAATTACAAAAATGGAAATTCATGGAGCTGGTGGTTTCCTGTCTTTAAAGAGATATTTGTTGATTCTATAGGTATATATTATCTCTGCTAGTATACAAACATTCAAGGTTGCTTACTTTAGCTTTTTAAATCATATTCCAACAATTTCTACAAAAATGGTAGCCATATTAATTTCTACTTATGGAATATTTATATACTTACTATGCATCATCTAATATTCTAAGTGTGTTCCAAGTGTTGACCAATTTAATGTTCAGTTCATAACAATTTTATCTTTATTTAACAGAATATTTTATCTTTATTTAACAGAATATTCTATCTTTATTTAACAGAAGTGGGATTTGAGAGGCAGAGTATTTAGTGAGTTGCCCTATTTACAGAGCCAGCAAGTGGCAAAAGTAAGTATTAAAAATCTATTACTCTCTGGGGCTGGATTTATAGCTCAGTGGTAGAGGTCTTGCCTCGCACATGTGAGGCACTGGGTTCGGTCCTCAGTACAATATCAAAATAAAGTAAATATATTTAAAACATATATTAATCTCTTTACAAAATTTAACTGCCATTGACTCAACTCTTCTATCTGTCCATTTTATGGAACTCTGTTCTATTTTATGGAACCAAAATATGGAGTAGTAATGAGCATGTCAAGAGTTTGCATTTTTGTAGATAGAAGAAAGAGAGCAGTTCAGTTTTATATGAAAATGTTGTCATGGGTAATATGAGAATGGCTGGATCTTAACAGTGTTATGGAACATGGGAGGCTCAGAGAGCTCCTATGTACACAGTACCTCCTCCACTGCTAACCTCTTAACACCTATGCTGGTGTGCTGAATTGTCTGAATTGTCACTGTGAATACACCAATAATGATAGACTTTACTTATCTTAGTGCACACTTATTTTTCTTTCTTTCTTTTTTCCTCCCTCATATATTGTTCTTTAGCTCCAGGATTCCTTACAATAGATCTCATTACATTTAGTTGTATATTGCCTTAGGTTTCTTTCATCTGTGGCAATTTTTTCAGACATTCTAGTTTTGAAGACCTGGACAGCTTTGAGGAGTATTGTTAGGTAGTTTGCTAAAAACCTAAGAAAGAAGTTATCTGATGCTTTTATAATGCTGAGACTGAAATTTTATGATTTGGGAAGGAAGACCACAGAGATAAAATATCACTTTTGCCACATAAAACCAATGGTGCATGCTTTCAACGAAAGTTATCACTGTTGGTGCGGAACATGATCAAACGGCTAAAATAGTGTTTGTCAGATTTCTCCACTGATAAGTGAATCATAAATGACTCATTTCCCCTCCCAATTTCTTTCTGTTTTCTGGAAATAAGTCACTTCATCCATCAGACACTTTTCCAATTCCACTCAACTAACAAAGGAAATATGTGTATATTTTTACATATGTGTGTGCATATGTATGTATATAGGTATATATACACATATGAACATATACACATATTTATAAAAATTTATGTTTTTACATCATATATATTATGTGTAATTTTATTAATGTATTAAACATTATAAGAGTGCATATTGATTTCAATCCATCTTTATCTGGATCATTCTACTTTTTCTTACCTTTTTGTACACTGTTACCTTAATAGTAGGAAACCTGGCTTCCACTCTCTTCCATTTATTTACTTAATTATTTAATTCTGATGTCATATTTTTAAATCATGCCCATAATGGAAGCACGTTTGTCAACTAAAGTATAGAGCTTCCATAAAATTTCTTGTGCCTTACCTTTAAAAAATTTACTTTCAAAACTACTTAAGTCAGCATATTTTCTCCAAAACCTTCAGTAATGTTGTATCATATAAAGAGTTTATATGGTTTTATATTACTTTGCATTTCATGCTTTAATCCTTAATGTCTTAAATGAATTATTTAAGGATTGTATATACTAAAGTTCATCCCTTAGTCTTAAATTTCTATGGGGTTTTACAAGGTGACAGTGTTATATTATAATATCATGCAGAATAGATTCACCTCCCTAAAAGAAATTATTCCTGTTTTGCCTACTCAGTTCTAATCTCCCCCTACTCAATCCCAAAGTGTCTTGGCTTGTTTACCACTTGTATAACTTTTGTCTTTGAATAATATGATATAATTATACATATTCAACATATAACCTCTTCACACGTGCTTCTTCACATACCAATACACATTTAACATCTATCTGTGTATTTTCATTGCTCGCTAACTATAAAACTAAACTCCAAATTATCATCTTTTTCATGTATTGCATTTTTACTGTTGTATCTAAAAATATCCTCAAATCCAAGACTACATAGAGTTCCTGTTTTGTTTTCTCCTAGAAATGTTACCATTTTTAATTTTCTACTTAGGTATCTGTTCTATTTTGAGTTGATACTTATGAAAAGTGTTATTTTTGTTTCTAGAACATTTTATTTCTGCCTATGAATATCTACTTGTTCTAAGTTCAGCTTTAAAATGAATTCCTTCTTCATTTGTCTTTGCTTTTTTCCCACAGATCAGCATACCATATTCATGCAGATCTATTTCTGGATGGTGTTCTCTGTTGATCTGTGTGTGTATTTGGTCATCATCACCATATACTTTTTGTTTATGATGTAATTATATTATCACTTGAATTTGGAAAGCATGTTCCTTCAACATGTATTTCTTGATGGTGCAGAAGTAACAGAAAAATTCAAGCATAAGAATTTTTTAATACACCTGTGGGTATCTCACTTGTCAGAGAAAGTTTAGAGGAAAATCAAGAACAACAGAAGGGAAAGTATGCATCCTGTAAAATAAATCTTATAGAAAGAGACGATTTCAGAAAGGCATGAAAATTGGATAATTATTTAAATCTACTATGTCCAAGTCTATTTTGTAGCTTTATTTTCTTCTTAGCAGTTATTCCTATCTGAAAATACCCATGAATATTTACATGTAATTTTCAATATTTCAACCTGAAATATAAGCTATATAAAGTGAGGGATCTGTCTTTCTTATCATTCTACCTCTAAAGCACAGAAAGGCAATTGGCATATATTAAGAATTAAGTGAACATTTGTTGAACAAATAAATTAATGACTTCATTTCTGATATCTATAACAACATTTATAAACATTTGCTAATGTAGACATCAGGCATGCAAATTCTAAAGGCTATCACTGTCCCTATACACTGAAAGAAATAGACATGGACAATTTATATGTGGAAAAACAGAGAGATTAAAAAGAAAAAAGCTATAAATTGAAATTAAATTGCATCTTTCCTCACCCATTTTTTTGTTAAATTCACTGTAATCATTGCAATTTATTTGTGAAATTCACTGAGAATTTTTTGAAACTCTCTCTGTGGAAACAACTGCCTGGTAGAGAATTTTTTGTCTCTTACTATCTGGAATCCCTCACCTTCATGGTGATTAACTTCTTTTTCCAACTAACCATTCATTAGCTGCACATTCTACTCTCCATTTCCACCATTTCTGAGTTTCATGGCAGTCTTTAGTTTTCTCTGTACCCTCTTTTTTACTGACCACATTCATATACATAACTTCTACTTTGTTTTTCATACCACATTATCTGTTAAGCAATCCATCTTTATGACTACACCCCAGATATTCATTTCTGATGGAAAGCTAAGGTTATATACATCTGAATATTATTATTCTGTGTTTCCAGCTCAGCTTATTGTCTTGAATTAACAATTCCATATAATGATACTTATTCCCCTAGCTCACTTCCCTCACTTACATGCCCCTCACTGATATCAACACTCCATTTACTCACAGTCAGTATTGATTTCCAATCAGTGTCACAGGGATATTTGGTCAGAAATTTCCCTCTTGTCATTTGCTCTTCTACTTAGTTCTGTCACTTAAAATCTCTCACATATACAAGAAAACAGTGTTCTAAGCTTTAGCCCATTTCCTTCACACTCAGAACCCTTATTACTTAAGTACAATTCAAATCTTAAAATGGTTCAGAAAAGAAAATTCTGAAAGCTTCTTAATACTTACCAATTAAATAACAATACTTCTTAAAATACTATTTAAATTTTCCTATGCAACCTCTTTCTCAAACATTCTATTCTTCTTTGTAACTAATCCTAATATTTTTTATTTGGAAGGAAGCAAGGAAGGGATTTCTGAAAAGACTCAGGTACAAAAACTTGAGAGAAAAAAGGAGGACAATAAGTATAGCATAAGATTTAAATATATATTAAGAACACATTTTAAGTGCCAAATCTCAGAATCTGTGGACACAGAAAATAAGTATATAATAAAAAATATAGAAATGGTTGAGTGCTAATCCACAAAGCTAGTCCAAACCAAAAAGAAAATTGCATGTGAAATTATTTTGTTAAGAAGTATTTGTTGGCAAGTAGAATTTAACCAGCTTTAAAAATTCATCATGAGTAAGGCATACTGGTGTACGCCTGTAATCCCAGCAGCTCAGGAGGCTCAGATAGGAAGATCATGAGTTCAAAGCCAGCCTCACCAATGGTGAGACACTAAGCAACTCAGTGAGACCTTGGCTCTAAGTAAAAATACAAAATAGGGATGAGGATGTGGTTCAATTGTTGAGTGCCCCTGAGCCCCTGAGTCTAATCCCCAGTACTCCCCACACCCCCCAAAAATTAATCATGAGCCTGGGAAAAAAATGAGCTTTCCTTAAAGAGGAAAAATTATATCCTCAGCATGGTAACTCTTAATGTAGAATTGTTTCTCCTTCTTCTTTCCTGTTCTTTCATTTCTTTGCTTTTCTGTCCAGAGCTCTTCCACTGAATGACTTTGTGACACCTTCTAACCTCTATATTTCAGTTTTACATGTTGATGGCAATGAGACCACCTTCCTAGGGTTCATGCAAGAGGTAAAAAACAATTAACACAAAGCACTTAAAGGAATAGAAAACTCCCAATAAAATTAGCAAGTATTATTATTACTGAACAAAATCATTGCGACTGACTTCTCTCATAACTATTCCTTTCTTATCTTTTAGGAAATTTTAGTTCTTTTTTCCTTCTTGAGAATGCTTGAGTCCAACCACAAGGGCCTGAAAGTTATATAGGAAGCCCATAAACAGTAGCCATAAAGCCAGGAAGAAATGCAGTTCTCACTTCACAGTGGGGAAAGCTATAGTTTAATGAAATAGGGACTCATGTCTGTCCATCACAGTTGCATGATATTTACACTCTTCTTTGCTATGTACTTCCTACAAGTGTTATGTATGGCCTCTAAATAACTTAACTTATTTAGATATATTTTGAGAACATATTAACTTTCAAGAACAATTCTCAGCATGTATTCAAAGAACTGGTTTTTTGTTCACTCTCCTTAGACCAGTATTTTCAAACACTAGATCAAAGAATCAACCTTGGAAATCTTTCATATTCAATTATTTATTGGATGATATCTTTAGAATTTTAGTTTGCCTTAATTACACAAACAGTAAAACTGCATTTTACTTTAAAAAATCTTGTTTTCAGAGTTTCTATGTATGCTTTGCAGATTTATTACATCTGGGGGCTATTTATCCTTGTTAAAAAAATACGTAACATTTGATCCTCCTAAAAACTCTGTCAGGCAAGGTATAAAGTAATATATATTCATTTTGTAGATAAAGGAACTCAAATTCAAGCAAGCAAGATAACTCACAGTTCTAGAAAATTAGAGAATCATGACTTTTTCTGCCATGGCCCAAAACAGCTACAAATAAATCGTCCATTGTTGATTGGATAAACGAGGACATGAATTAATGAACTAATAGCCATAAATATATAAATGGCCCTAATTAAGTGTGAAAGACAAAATAGGTCTTTTTTTTAAAAGGCCAACATTGATAAGAAAAATTGTATATATCTAAGAAAACCATATGTTATTTAAATATAACACTGTGAAATAAAAAATAAATAATGAGCCATAAATACTAAAAGAGTGGCTACAATTTAAATGTTTTTGACACAGAAAGCATAAATATCTGGCAACCCACCACCCCAGCTGAGCCAAAAGCCCCAATACCAGGCAGGCTCAGCACTGGCCTGCCATCCTGCCAACAGGCCCTGGATCCCAGGCCCAGGACCAATCTCTGTGTGGGGCACAGGGCAGCTCTATGGCTCCCCAGTGTGTGGCTCTTCCCATCTTAGGACACTGCAGCCATCACTATGATCTCTAAACATAGTATCCTCTACCTCAGGACAACTGCAGGGCATAGAGGCAGCTGCCCCGACATCACCACATGCCACAGTGCTTCATCTTTTAACAGGCTGCCCAAAGCCATCCTATGTCCTACATTTTCAGCACCATCTCTGAAAGTGGTTGTTTCCATGTTGAGACACCAAATTTAAAAGAATATACAACGAAAAAGCCCACACTACAGAATATCCTCAGCAAAATAGTCCATGAGGAGGAAGTAAAAAAACAACAATGAAAATCAGCAAAGGGAGAAACTACACTAAAGGAAAAGGCAATCAAAGGAGAAACCAAGTCAAGATAAAAAAGCAAAAACAGAACAAAATGACCAGGAATACAACCATATTTCAATAATAACCCTGAATGTTGATGGCCTAAATTTATCAATTAAATGACATAGACTGGCATATTGGATTAAAAAAAAAAGACCAAACAATATGCTGCCTTCAAGAGACTCATCTTATTCCAAAAGACACCCACAGACTGAAGGTGAAAGTATAGGGAAAACTATACCACTCACATGGACCAGGTAAACAAGCAAGGGTTTCATCCTCCTAACAGATAAAGAGAACTTCAAATCAAAGTCAATCAGAAGGGATAAAGAAAGACATTTTATACTGCTTAAGAGAATCATACATGAACAAGACAGGACAATCATAAATATTTATGCCCCAATCAATGCAGCATCTATGTATATCAAACAAACCCTTCTAAATTTCAAGAACCAAATAGACCAACACAATAATTCTGGGTGACTTTAACATACCTCTGTCACCACTAGATAGATCTTACAAACAAAAACTAAACAAAGAAACTATAGATCTCAATAATACAATCAATAATTTGGACTTACCAGATATATTTATAGAATATTTCATTCATCAACAAGCAAATACATTTTTTCCTCAGAAATATGTGGATTCTTCTCTAAAATAGACCCTATGTTATGCTACAAAGCAAGCCTTAGCAAATACAAAAAAAAAAAAAAAAATAGAAATACTATCCTGCATTATATCTGACCATAATGGAATGAAATTAGAAATCAATGATAAAATTAAAAATAGAAGCAACTTCAACACCTGGACACTAAAAAATATGCTACTGAATGATGACTGGATAACAGAAGACATCAGGGAGAAGATGAAAAAATTCTTAGAGGTAAATGAGAACTCCCATACAAAATATCAAAATCTTTGGGACACTATGAAGGCAGTACTAAGAAGAAAGTTGATAGCATTGAGCTCTTTCATTAAAAAAAAATCAGCAAATAAATGATCTGACCTTGCATCTCAAAGCCCTAGAAAAAGAAGAACAAAAGTAGTAGAAGACAGGAAATAATTAAAATCAGAGCTGAAATCAATGAAATTAAAACAGAAGAAACAATTTAAAAAATTGACAAAATTAAAAGTGGTTTCTTTGAAAAAGTAAATAAAATTGATAAACCCTTAGCCACCCTAATGAAAGGAAGGAGAGGGAAAACTCAAATTACAAAAATTTGTGATGAAAAAGTAAATACCACAAGAGACACTACATAAATACAGAAGACAATTTGAAACTACTTTGAAAGTTTATACTGCAGTAAAATAGAAAATTCCAAAGATATCACCAAATTTCTAGAGGTATATTGTCTGCCCAAACTGAATAATATGCACAATTTAAACAGATCAATCTCAAGCAAGGAAATAGAAGATGCCATCAAAAGCCTACCAAACAAGAAAAACCGAGGACTAGATGGATTCTTGGCTGATTTCTACAAGACCATCAGAGAAAAATTAATACCAATACTCCTTAAATAATTCCAAGAAAAAAAAGAGGGAACCCTTTCAAACTCATTCTATGCAGTTAATATCACCCTAATAACAAAGCATGACAAAGACTCATCAAGAAACTTCAGACCAATATCCTTGATTAATATAGATGCAAAATTTTTCAATAAAATTCTGGCAAATCACATACAAAAACATATTAATAAGAAAGAGCACCATGATAAAGTGTTGTTCATCCCAGAGATGCAAGTTTGGTCCAACATACAGAAATAAAGAAACATATTTTATCACATCAATAGACTTAAAAGATAAGAATCATATGATTATTATAGATGCAGAAAAAGCAGTTGACAAAATACAGCACCCTTTCATGTTCAAAACACTAGAAAAACTAGGGATAGTAGGAACATACCTCAACATTGTAAAAGCTATCAATGCTAAACCCAAGGCCAATATCCTTGGAAGCATTCCCTCTAAAAACTGGAACAAGCAGGAGTGCCCTCTGTTGCCACTTCTATTCAATGTAGTCCTTGAAACTCTAGCCAGAGCAATTAGACAGACAAAAGAAGTTAAAAGATAGGAATAGGAAAAAAAGAACTCAAAGTATCACTATTTGCCAAGACATGATTCTATACTTAGAGGATGCAAAAAATTCCACCAGAAAACTTCTAGATTTAATAAATTCAGCAATGTAGCAGGATATAAAATCAAAATCCATAAATCAAATACATTTCTATTTATTACCAATTAATCCTCTGAGAGAGAAATTAGGAAAATCACCCCATTCACAATAGCCTCAAAAAAAAAAATACTTGGGAATAAATTTAATGAAAGAGTGACATACATATATAAGGAAAACTACAGAAAACTAAAGAAAGAAATTGAAGAAGACCTTAGAAAATGGAAAGATCTCTCATGCTCTTGAATAGGCAGAATTAATATTGTGAAAAACGGGTATCCCAGAAAGGGAGGTTCTGAGATGTGACCTAAATGCTGGATTAGAGGGACAAAAAGGAATAAAAGAAAACAAATTTAAAACAAAATTTTTGTAATTTGAGTTTTCCCTCTGCTTCCTTTCATTAGAAAAGTCAAACAAATAATGTGATGATAACATTGTGGAAAGTTGCAGTGGGAAGAGGTAATAGTAGAGAAATATCTGTAGTCATATAAGAACTTAGGAAGGAATTTTCATTTTATTTTAGTGTTAATGGCAAAGTGGCAAGAATTTGTAGACTTAGTGTGGGAAGAAGGAAGTCAATTAAAATGAAAAGGAGTAGGTTTTTAAAAATAAAAATATTAAAATATAAAAGGTTTACAACCAGCATAGATGAGGCAGCATTTTGCTTTAGTGACTCTCAAGGTGAAATGTGACCAATGGATTCAAGACAATCATACACAACAGAACAAAATGAACTTTTAATTATATTACATTGTACAACGAATGTGCAGATCCTGCTCTTGCAATTGGGTGCCCTAGAATGAGTAATGCATCTGAGTTTAATGATACCATATTTTAAAAATATATGCTTAAGTTAGGTCAATAAAGGCAAAAATATATATTAAAATTGATATACATCCTACCTTTTGATCTGTGGTAGGAACACAGTCAAAATTGTAATGAAAAAATGTGATTCTGGGGAAAAAAAGATAATATTCATTGATCTCCCATGCCTGATGAGACCATTTAATGCCTGCATCAAAGCCACACAGGTTTTGGATCTTGTTCAAGGCATATATGACCCTCTTACACTGACTTTCTCTCCATTATTCCAAAGCAGCATGTAGGATCACATGTTTCAAGAACTCAGTGCCAGCTGGCTGTCACTACTGACACAACAATCTGTGACTTTCTTTCTCCTTCTGAGACAAAGGAAGGTTCAGCCAAGATGGTACCCACAGAAACAGTCATTTGATCTATTTCTTTTGATGTTTCTTTGTCAATGCAGTAATATATGACTTCCTTTCATTATAATAAAAGAAAAAATATTCTTGTATTAAGTCATTTACTGAGAAAATCTGCTGCTATTTTTGTTGGAAGCAGACACTTGCTGGTGATAGGAGGTTGTACAAGACAAATTATGTAGTAGTATATTTACATGTTTAAAAAGTAAAATACGCAAATGGTTAGTTATACATCTTGGGAAGTAACAAAGTGAATAATTGAAAACAATGTATGTGCTATGCATTCAGTTTGGCTCTCTCCTTGCTCTGCTTTACTAGGCCTTCATCCCAACTCTTTACATTCTTATAGTTCCTCAGACAACTTCAGGATACATAATCAGTGAGGAACGAAAGCATATCTCTCCAACTTCTAATATGTGCCCAGGGAACATGTAACTGCTTCTATTATATTTGTTTTCAAATTCTTGAAAGACCACAAATCCTGAGACAGATGTTTTAACAGAAGATGATTTCATCTTAAGACATTATTTAATTGTAGGTCAGATAAGATTAGACAAAGTACTATCAGGAACTGGAAAGACTTATGATTTATGTCACGGTTCAATCCTTAAGTAGCTGGCTATAAAATGAGTTGTTTTAGAAAAGGAGATAAAAGAGGGCATTATTAAGAGATTTATCCTTGGCACACTTTATTTTTTTAATTAATTTGTTTGTTCTTTTTATTTATATATGATAGTAGAATGTATTTTGACATATACATACATGGAATATAACTTCCCATTTTTGTGATTGTAAATGATGTGGAGTTACACTGGCCCTGTATTCACATATGAACATAGGATAGTTATGTGCAGTTAATTCTACAGTCTTTCCCATTCCCATTCTTTCTTCCTTCCTACTTTCCATCCACCTCCTTCCCCCAAGCAGGTGAACCTACACTGCTCCTTGCAACCCCCCTTACCACCTATTGTGCATCAGCATCTATGCATCAGACAGAATTTTTAGTTGGGGGGTTTTATGGATTGGCTTATTTTACTTAGCATGATTGCCTCCAGTTCCATTCATTTACTGGAAAATGCCATAATTTCATTCTTCTTTATGGCTGAATAATATTTCATTGTGTATATGTACCATATTTTCTTTATTCATTCACTGTTGAAGGACACATAGGTTGGTTCCATAGCATAGCTATTGTGAATTGAACTGCTATGAACACTAATCTGGTTGCAGAACACTTTAAATATTATTATATTTCTTTGATAACTCAATTTATAAAGCACAGACAATAGAAAATGCATTTTTACTGATTAACTGGGCACAGTTAAGCTAAACTGGGATCTTTGTTCTGTAAACTAAAGCCCCCCACCCCTGTATTTCTTAGCTCCAAGACAAAAAGTCCATACTCCAAAGGGAGTTAGTGAACCACCTAGATTGTCCCAATACACACAAAACACTGGGGCTCAATATTTCTGTTTCTTGTTTTATTTTTGTTTATTTAAATTCAATGTGCAGTTTTTAGTTATATTTTATAGTTATATACAAGTATTTTGAAACTTTTGATAGTGCATTAGAGTTATATAAAATATTGGGGTTTGAATTGACATAACCATACATGCATGGAATATATCTTGCTCCCCTTTAGTACCCAGTACTTCTCTTTCCATGTCTTCCTCCCTCTCACTGCTCCTTTACTCTACTACACCAGTCTTCCTTCTATTTATTTACAGTTTTTTTTTTAAATTAGTGCTTTATTTATAAACATAAATATGAAATTCACTGTGGTATATTCATCTTTGTACATAGCATAGTTTGTCAGTTTAACCCCCATTCTTCCCCTTCCCTACCTCTCTTCCTTCCTTATCTATTTTCATTCTCTTCTATACTGATGTCACTTCTATTTAGATGGGATTCCCAACCTTATTACCCCCCTCTGTTTTTAGTCTAGCATGTACAATGTGAGAAAAAACATTTTACTGTTGATTTTCTGGGCCTGGCTTATTTCATTTAGCAAGATGTTTTCCAGTTTCATCCATTTACCAACAAATGACATGATTTCATTCTTCTTCATGGATGAGTAAAACTCCATTGTGTATATATACACCACACTTTTTTTAAATTTATTTTTTTATTGGTTGTTCAAAACATTATAAAGCTCTTGACATATCATATTTCATACATTAGATTCAAGTTGGTTATGAACTCCCAATTTTACCCCAAATACAGATTGCAGAATCACATCGGTTACACATCCACATTTATACATAATGCCCTATTAGTAACTGTTGTATTCTGCTACCTTTCCTATCCTCTACTATCCCCCCTCCCTCCCCTCCCATCTTCTCTCTCTACCCCATCCACTGTAATTCATTTCTCTCCTTGTTTATTTTCCCATTCCCCTCACAACCTCTTATATGTAATTTTGTATAACAAAGAGGGTCTCCCTCCATTACCATGCAATTTCCCTTTTCTCTCCCTTTCCATCCCACCTCATGTATCTGTTTAATGTTAATCTTTTCTTCCTGCTCTTCCTCCCTGCTCTGTTCTTAGTTGCTCTCATTATATCAAAGAAGACATTTGGTATTTGTTTTTTAGGGATTGGCTAGCTTCACTAAGCATAATCTGCTCTAGTGCCATCCATTTCCCTGCAAATTCTATGATTTTGTCATTTTTTAGTGCTGCGTAATACTCCATGGTGTATAAATGCCACATTTTTTTAATCCATTCATCTATTGAAGGGCATCTGGGTTGGTTCCACAGTCTAGCAATTGTGAATTGTGCTGCTATGAACATCGATGTAGCAGTATCCCTGTAGTACGCTCTTTTAAGGTCTTCAGGGAATAGTCCAAGAAGGGCAATAGCTGGGTCAAATGGTGGTTCCATTCCCAGCTTTCCCAGGAATCTCCATACTGCTTTCCAGATTGGCCACACCAGTTTGCAGTCCCACCAGCAATGTACAAGAGTACCCTTTTCCCCACATCCTCTCCAGCACTTGTTGTTGTTTGACTTCATAATGGCTGCCAATCTTACTGGAGTGAGATGGTATCTTAGGGTGGTTTTGATTTGCATTTCTCTGACTGCTAGAGATGGTGAGCATTTTTTCATGTACTTGTTGATTGATTGTATGTCCTCCTCTGAGAAGTGTCTGTTCAGGTCTTTGGCCCATTTGTTGATTGGGTTGTTTGTTTTCTTATTGTTTAATTTTTTGAGTTCTTTGTATACTCTGGATATTAGGGCTCTATCTGAAGTGTGAGGAGTAAAAATTTGTTCCCATGATGTAGGCTCCCTATTTACCTATTTTATTGTTTCTCTTGCTGAGAGAAAACTTTTCAGTTTAAGTAAGTCCCATTTGTTGATTCTTGTTATCAGCTTTTGTGCTATGGGTGTCCTATTAAGGAATTTGGAGCCCGACCCTACAATATGTAGATCGGAGCCAACTTTTTCTTCTATCAGACGCAGAGTCTCTGATTTGATATCTAGCTCCTTGATCCACTTTGAGTTAACTTTTGTGCATGGCGAGAGGAGGGGATTCAGTTTCATTTTGTTGCATATGGATTTCCAGTTTTCCCAGCACCATTTGTTGAAGATGCTATCCTCCCTCCATTGCATGCTTTTAGCTCCTTTATCAAATATAAGATAGTTGTAGCTTTGTGGATTAGTCTCTGTGTCCTCTATTCTGTACCATTGGTCCACCCTCCTGTTTTGGTACCAGTACCATGCTGTTTTTGTTACTATTGATCTGTAATATAGTTTTAAGTCTGGTATCGCTGTACCACCTGATTCGCACTTCCTGCTTAGAATTGCTTTTGCTATTCTGGGTCTTTTATTTTTCCATATGAATTTCATGATTGCTTTATCCATTTCTACAAGAAATGCCGTTGGGATTTTGATTGGCATTGCATTAAACCTATAGAGAACTTTTGGTAATATCGCCATTTTGATGATGTTAGTTCTGCCTATCCATGAACAGGGTATATTTTTCCATCTTCTAAGATCTTCTTCTACTTCTCTTTTTAGGGTTTTGTAGTTTTCATTGTATAAATCTTTCACCTCTTCTGTTAGGTTGATTCCCAAGTATTTTTTTTTTGAGGATATTGTGAATGGAGTGTTTTTCCTAACAATGTAAACACAACATGACCCAGCTATTCCACGAACAGGTTTTTATCCTACTGTACTACAATTGTACAAGACATCCATATTTATAGCAGCACAATTTACAATAGTCAACCCATGAAACTAAACCAGAAGTCTATCAACAGGTGAATGGATTAAAAAAGTGTGGTGTCAACAATTGTAGTACACTGTCCATGAACACCATATCATCTATTCAGTGTTCCATAAAAATGTATCACAGACAGTGTGGCTTACACAGTAACATTATTTTCTCACATATCTTGAGCTTGGAAATATAAGATGGAGGTATGAGTTGGGTTGGTGTCTTCTGAGGGTCTCTCTCTTTGGCCTGTGTCATATTTCTGTATCTTCATATCACGTTGCTTCTTTGTTTCTGTGTCCTGACAGCTTAGTCTTATAAGGGTACCTGTCAAATCAGGTTATAGCTCATCCTCATGACCCCACTCCTCTTAAATGCAGTTTAATTATCCCCAAATATACCTATATTCTGAAGTATCTGTATATTAGGAGTTCAGTTTATAGATAGTTGGGGGATAAGTCACAGTTCATCCCTTCACACAATAAGAGATTTATATTTAGAACCTTGTGAACTCTGAGAGATTGTAAAGATTTGATTAAGTACCCTACCAGGTTAAGTTAAAGTAAATACATGGGTGTTGGAGAAATATCATATACCCATTGTAATTATAGTGAAAATGCAGAATACTATCTAACAGAATACTATCTAACAGAATTTTCATATATTCACCATGTCTTGTCCCATTACTTTTGAAAATGAAGAGAATATTCATCTAACAACATAGTGAACCAGATGCTGAGATTTGGATATTGAAAAAGAAATAAGTGAGGAAAGGTCACTCTTTTTCGTTGTTGTTGTTTCAGAAAATAAAAGTGTCATGTCCACAAATCTTAAGAAATGTACCCTATTGTACTCTGGTCATCAAAGATGCACCAACTAAGAAGACAAATTATCCTAGGTTACTTACTCATTATTATCACCATAATATACAGAAAGAATAAGCATATACAGAGAATATTTTAAAATATTATTCAGCTAGATGACCACCAAACCTCCAAAGTGGCCTACTAGTTAATAAGGACCTCTGAGTAAAAGAATTCCCACTTCAGTATCACTCTGGGGGTTTATATCTTATGAGTTATCAGGCTACTGAGACATTGCTTACTGAAGGAAAGAGAAATGATTCATAAGAATATATAATAAAACAATGTAATTTAAATCCTTACTCAAAAATAGACCAGGGATTCTGGCCTGCCGTATACAGGGATTGAGAATCATGTACCCTGAGGTCACAGCAACAACAAACCAAAAACACCAAAATCCAAAACTGGAAAGAGATAGAATCAAATACATAGAATACAGACCATCTTACCTGAAGCAGAAGCTGCTGGAACCACCAGTCTCAGGAATAATTAAGTGATTTTTGAAGAACTGTTAGATGCTGAGGGTGGACAGTGATAAACTCCTGGAAGAAGTGCACTTTAAGACACATCCTTGTAATTTTGGGGCTTGTTGCTAGGAACCACTTGCCCCACTGAGCCTTGAACATTCTGAAGATTCAGTGACAAATTTCCAGATGTTTGGCCAGAGAAGGAAGCAAAGTAACATTATAAGGAGATGTATTCCAGCATGGAAAATTAAAAAAAAAAAAAAAACCTCAAATGACTAAATTATCTTTGTAACACTCTACAATATGTAAAAAGTTATAGACCTTCTTAGATGTCAAAGAATTACAGAGACTTAGGACAACTCTGAGAATAAGTATATACCGATTTATGGCCTTTGTGCATTGCATTTCAATTTATTCTTTTCCATTCCAATTTCCAGTCTCAGGCCAGGTCAGATCTTGACCATGAATAATTTAATGTAGAGTCATGACTTCAGACCTTCCCTTCTCCTGAGCCCTAACCTCACTCTGCACATGCCATCCTTTGGTTGGCTATCTACTCTATAAAGGTCCAACATGCACCATGTAATTCATTAATTTGGAAGTCACCGGTAGCTGCTCAACAACTACCAGATCAAGTATAAGCTCTTTACTCTCTGGCCCTGACCTAGCCTTTTAGCCTGAAATTTACAATTTTCAGCAACATGCATTCTCTTTCTTATTCATACCATTCTATAAGTTAATACTTTAATGTTTAGGACCTCAATTTATTTTTTCTCTAAGCTTGTAATGTCCAAAACTAGGATATTAACTTAAAAAAGAAAATCTCTTTCAAAGCAAGTGAATATAAAATCATTATTTGTTGTTGGTGGTGGTGTTAGTCTTCCTCCTTACCCAGCAAATTTAATTGCCCAAGAAATATTTCTCTGCTGTTCTGACAGGCTGAGGAAGATTCTCTGTGAATTTTGCTTTGCTTTATATAGTCTGCATTACATTTTCATCTTTTGAACTAAATTTTATGTCTTAAAATTAAATTCCTATTGCATAAGCATTCCTTACTATTTATGATTATTTTCAAATATCTTAAAGCACTTTTTTCTGACTCTAGATATTTCTCAGAGTAGCACAAAAATACAGTTTTATTATTTTTTAATAACTCAATAATAAAAATTAGTCATTGATTAAAATAATTATTTGGTGGGAACTTAACAATGCATAATTGCTATTTTAATCACTTCATGAATGAATGCATTTAATACTCATAATAAATTATAAAATGTATTCTATTCTCATTCTTATTTTAAAAATGAGATCACTAAAGCCCAAAGGAAAAGAATCTTGCTTAATATAACAAATTCAACAAAGATTTGAAGCTTGGATTCCAATTCATGCTAATCTGGCATGACCTTCTACAAATGAACTAATCCTCAAATATGCCTTCCTTAACTTGATCTTGTTTTCTTTCTTTTTCATTTGTTTTTAAAGAATGAAATCGTTGATTTTAGCTGTTAAGTAAAGTATGGATGAATTAAATTTATATATATATATATATATATATATATATATATATATATCAAATATATATATTTGTTGTTATTTTTAAATTATTGTGTAGAGATATATCAGTGTCATATATTGGCACAACTAATGTTATCTAGAAATTGAAAAAAATTTTAAGTAGCAAATTTTATTTTTTCAGATAAGATAATGCAGTTTCGTTTGAATGTGTCTCCTTTTCATTATCTGGCTTTAAGTTCTTTCCACAGTGTTAGGTGAAGTATAAGCAAGAGAAGCTAAAAAAGCTTTGCCTTCACATAATCATCCAGATTTAATAGGAAAGCATTTATGATTTAATAATGTGTGTATTCTAACCAATATGTAATTTAATTTTTCTTATTTTTATGAAGTATATTTTAAGTCAAAATGATCCCTCTTCATTCCCTGTTCTTATTTAAAAAAATAAATAAAATAAAACATATTAAATAGTATTTAGTTTGACCTTCAACATAAAAACACATTTTATGAACAATTCTTCACAAATGCCATTAGTAATTAAATTCAGACAATGTGACCAATTTTAGTTTAAATATTTCTTTGTGCCTAATAATAATTATCCCACCTGATGTGTGATATCACACACTCTCAAATATTGGAAACCTAACAATTGAAAAGCAAATTGAAATATACAATTTTGGGAATGTTAATTATAGTACTTCATATGCTGTTAATACTTTCCATGCAAGGATTTTGAAAGGTTACAGAAGTGCTAATTAAATCTTTGTGGGATTTTGCTACCTTTTAAATACATGTGGAAAGGGATCACAATATCATTATATATTTCTAGACTCTAGAAACATCAAAATGATTTTAAAGAAAAACCCTATTAACTTGCTAATTTCTTCTGTTTTTAACTTGAATATATATATTCAAATATATATATATATATATATATATATATATATATATATATATATATATGGAAGTCATGATTAATTTAAAGTATTACCCTTAAAAAAACCTTGAGTGATATATATATATATATATATATATATATATATATATATATATATATATATATATACATATATATATATTTTTTTCTAATGTTAAAAATTCATCCAAAGGAAGAATTATATATTCAAGGAGAATGGAAAAACACTTTCAGTAACATTTTGATCATCATTAATATAACTGTATTAACTTTCTTATTTTATTACAATTTTCAGTCTCACTATGGTCATTTAGGACATTTCTATCTAAGCTAGGTTTTAGGATTTCACTCAGAAATATATTGTAAAGCATATTTATTTAATGGAACATTATATTTATGTCCTGGCTTATTAACTACTCAGTGTTTTGTCTGACCAATGTTCACATATCTGATTCCACCACTTGCCTTACTGTGAACTGTTTTCAAACATCTGAGAAGCACACAATGGATGAGACTAGGCTCTGAGTCTCCACTCTTCCACTTACTAGTGGTAAGTCACATGAGCATCTTTGAGTCCCGGGCTTACAGTGGTCTATTAATGAATATTTGATGCATGCATGAACAAATGAAAAAATAATCTGAAGAATATTCCTTCCCAATAGACAGACTCATGTATATACATTACTTATATCATGCACACAACAGGGTCTGGCTGATCTCTCTCCATGGCTCTCCCCATAAAAGGGTTCTAATAAGGAAAAACTCATATTAATTCATTTATGAATAAATGCTAGCAGATATTTTCAAACCCCCCTGTGGAAGTAGGAAGCTAAAGACCTACATATCAAGATAGTTCTTAAAATGGCTACTGAGTCTCAGGGGGAACATTTCCTATCCTTCTTTCTTGGGCATATTGGCCAAGTTTTAATACTGAAAAAAGTCCTTCTTTTCTGAAATCAGGATTCCAGTTTTGATTAAGTTCTTTAAATGAAAGTTGTATTGACCGGTGGGCTTGACATAATATTTGATTCTTGACCCAACATTGGACTATAGGAGTGTGCCACCATGCCCAGCAAGTCAATGTTAGATAAAGTAAGTGATGTGGAAGCTTAGTATTTTAAAGAGGATTGCAAGTTTGAGGCCAACATCAGTAATTTGCAAGACCTTGTCTCAAAATAAAAAGATAAAAAGGGTTGGAATTTAGTTCATTGGTACAGTACTCCTGGCTTTACTCCCTGGTACTTGAAAAACAGAAAGTGTGACATTGCTTTAGGTTACTACAATAATTCTAATATATATACCCAAACTTTCATTTGAAGAATACTTCTCTAAGTTTTACTTGGACAGAGGTATTAGATAATCTGCTTATTGTAGAGATTCTATATCATTTTTTGACTTATTTTCTTTGTTTCTAGGTTTTCATAATTAATACATAAAAAAATCTGCCTAATAAAAAATAAGTCTTATGCACATTGACCTTTTACTGAAATTAAGTAACATTAAAGTAATTGTCTTAAGATGATAGAATTTCAAATTAGCTATATTTTACAATATTAATTTTAAAGTATTTTTATTTCAATAATCAAAACAAAGGTATGTTTTATAATATCATAATCTGTATTATCTATAAACTATAGTACATAATAATCTTCTAATATCTCTCACACTAGTTATTTCATTTTCTTTCTCTGTCAGAGAATTATAGAAGTTGCCAATAAAGACAATTTTTCTTATTTACAAATCCTTATATAGAGAGATTATACACATTTTAAAATCAAGATAATAGCTCATTTTGCTAGAGATTGCTTTAATATTAACGAATTGCTTTAAAAGACATCAATAAGTTTGAGAGTCTCTATGTTTTTTTGATAAGCATTGTTTTAATTATTAAAGTGCCTTTTAATTGTTAATGTTCATGTACTTTATAATAAATTATCATTGAATACTATTATTTTCCGCTGTTGAAATAATCTCATAGCTATATTTCTTTAATATGTCGATTAAGGATAAACCTCAATCATATAGAACAGGAAGAAACAAACCTGACACCAGTCCAGAGCTGCTGAGTGGACCCTGAGACTTACTATTTAGAGTAAAATGGTTTAGTCCTTATGGCAAATTGCATGTGCATTAGCAAATTTGGTCAATCAGTCCCCAAGCTCTGCAGAATGACTTTAGGGATGCTCATGGACGCCGCACATGCAGTGGGTTGCACTAAAGCTAAGTGTCAAGGGTCCAGCATTTTTCCAGCAGTAGCAAATGTTATAGCAAGGAAAGCATAAGCAAATCCTCACTAGAAAAATTGATTTTTATGGTACTTACTTTGTGATTTCCATCTGGTAAACTGTGCCCTATGTGAGTATCTAAATATTGTTTTTCATGAGAGGACTGACACAATGACATGCAGTTTGACAAACTCTGCAGAATAATGTCTGCTACCCTAATCCACTGTGTTATAGTCTACTGATTTGTTTCTCATATGTGATCACTTCAGGTGGTCTACTTGTTAATTTTTTTTTTTTAAAGAGAGAGTGAGAGAGGGAGAGAGAGAGAGAGAGAATTTTTTTTTAATATTTATTTTTTAGTTATTGGCGGACACAACACCATTGTTTGTATGTGGTGCTGAGGATGGAACCCGGGCTGCACGCATGCCAGGCGAGCGCGCTACCACTTGAGCCACATCCCCAGCCCTACTTGTTAAATTTTTATCCACACCCTCTACCCAAGTCAACTGGGCCTCTGCATCCTTGGTTACAACCATGTCCCTCATATGTACATCTCTCACTGCTCTCATCACACACAATTAACATTATTTGTTTTTATATCTTTTGTAGGTATGATAGTGAATTCTGTGGAGGAAAAAAAATGTTATATATCATATTTCCTTGCATCTTGGTGCTAAAATAGAAGCTGGGACTTAGAAGCCATAAATGTATAAATGAATTGTTGAATAAATATAGCAAAGGAAAGGCAGTGGACTGAATGATGAGGAAGAAACCAGCACTTAAATACTTTGAATCTTGCTCTCTCAAAGGGTTTTGAGATAATTAAAATATATTTCAGATACAGTGCTTCCAAATATACCTGAAATACAGGAAGAATTTAAGATATTACTTATAATGGAGAAAGAATTGAGATTCCAGAGTCAGAGCTGTTTTTTTTCAGTTTTGCCACCCTCACTGGCATAAACTGTCTTTGAAAATTCTCTGTTATAGTGAACATAATATTTTCTTCATATTATGTCGAATTTCTCATAATCATATTTTCTCATAATCAATTTAGATGTAGTTCACCATATTTCCTTTATTTTACAGAAACTTAATATAGGGAGAAAGCAGGTAACCATCAAAGCAAAATGACATTAATTTGCATGATGTACATTCTCTTTTGGTTTGTGGAATGTAGCCAAGGGTGTCATTGTTCTTGGAAAACAGAAGTTGACAAGCATCCTATAATGTGTACTAGTTTGATCAGTTTATGACACATTTTGTTTAAATAATACTTTCAGAGTGTTTAATAAGGATTCTCAAGCAGAATTTAAGAGTTTGAATTTTGAGTAGTTGTGCAGAAAAGACACCAGAAACCCTCAATCTACTAGAAAAACCTTTGCAGGTATAGCTTTGACTTAAGTCCTGCAGTATATTCAGAGATCATGGAATGAATCACTAACAGGTTTCTAAATTACAGTTGGGAGCAGTCATTCACCTCTGGCTTCCTACCTCCCTCTGGAAAGGTGGATGTGTCTATTCATATAAAAAAATCTTCAAATGAAAGTTGCAACAGATATAGTGTTCAATAGGTGCCAGGCATTTATTGCTCCTTTTCTCCAGTTGCAACAAAACTCCTACAAGAATGTATCCTTGTCTCCATTTGTCAGAAGAGGAAACAAAGATGGAGAAGTCACAAGAGAGTTGTATGAATTACCATCATGTTTATGTGTGAAGCCTGAGTCAGAATTCAACTTTTTTCCCTCAGATATCAAAACACATTCTCTCTCTGGAGGTCAACAGAATCTCACTGTGGAATTGGTGTATCAGAGCAATAAAAGTTCTTTTTGGAAACAGACATATTTTCAGAGAAGATCTATTGTGATGGCTATGCTTATTTGATATTTAAACACAAAGCTACTCTGTAGAAAAAAAGAAACAACTATATGTTTCACAATGTAAGTAAATTTACTTTTACACTTTTATGATTTGTTTCTCACCCTGTTGAGGGGGTGTGAAAATGAAGAAGTGTTAAATATTTTTTTTCACATTGTTTGAATTCACATATGACTTTTTAAACTCAGAGAAGAGGTGACTTTGGTATTAATATAGAAGGTAACAAGTTTACTTCATGGATAACACTAATAGATGCAGAAAAGTTATCATCATTTCTTCACCCCTGACTGTTCTCTGTGGACCTGAATCATTAATTCAACCCTCTTTTTTTTTGAGAGAGAGAGAGAGAGAGAATTTTTTAATATTTATTTTCGGTGGACACAACATCTTTATTTTATTTTTATATGGTGCTGAGGATCGAACCCAGGGCCCTGCACATGCCAGACGAGTGCATTACCCCTTGAGCCACATTCCCAGCCCTAATTCAACCCTCTTAATCATATTCATAGTTAGAAAGACATCTCTTAATTTCTAAAAAAGTAAATGAATGAAGAAATATTAATTAATAAAAAAGGAAAGCTTACAAATGGCATGGTACAGTCTAGATGCAGTCCTTCCTCTAACACCCTATTAAAAACCAGGATTGCTGGGCATAGAGATAGGTGAACTTCTGTAACCCCAGCAACTCAGGAGGTTGAGAAAGAAGTATCATAAGTTTGAGGCCAGTTTCAACAATTTAGTGAAACTTTGTATCAAAATTAAAAAGAATAAGGGTTTCTGATGTAACCCATTATAGCACCCACATGGCAAAAAAGAAAAAAAGTAAATAATGATTATAAAAATTATCTTTATCTTCTTAAAGACACAGAATTTGTAGGAACAAATACACTTAATAAGCATACATAAACCTAGAAATAAAAAATAATATTTTGTACCTATTTAGTCTTATATTAAATTAGTAAATATTTTGAAATGGCTCATCCTATTCTCTAGGCTTCTATTTCTGAATTGGATGAGGTTTCTCTTTTGTGGTTGTGTGGTTTCCTAGTGTCATCTTCTGTCAGAGTTTGCATTAAGTGTGCTCATTTGGGGTTTTACTGGTTTCATTACTTGTATCAACATGCCTTGTTATCACTAGCAAAATGTTTGTTCTGAACAAAATAAACCAAAGAAGTTTATTGGCAGAATATCAAGACTTCATTGTTTCAAAGACAGGACAGGTGATATAGGCAAGAGAAAGTGATGAACCCAACTTAATTTCATTGTAAGATTGGGAGCCACCTTGTCAAAAAAAAAAAAAAAAAGTTCATTTCTGTTTTACTATAAAATACTAAGATTTCTTCTATTTGGCCTGACCATAATTTGATGTTTTAAAGCCTTTGCAATTCCTGCTCGTGCTCTGAACTCAGCTATGTCTGGCTCTCCTTGACCTGATAACAACCCTTCCTAAAACTTTAGTGGCACCTCATAAATTCTGACTCTCCTTGACCAGATAACAACCCTCCCTAAAACCTCAGTGGTGCCCCATAAATTCTGATGTTGGAATCTCAATTTACTCCCAACCTTGAAATGTTAAGCCATGTAGATCATTAACCTACTATCTGCCTTTGTATTATGCTTGCTAGAACCCTGTTAGCTGTAAGTTCCCAAGACACACCTGTTGTAACTTTTTTTGCTATAAAACCTTTCTTCCTGGGAGAGCAGCTGTAGCTGTTCTCTAGCCCAGCTTTGGGTGAGACAGACACTAGCCAGCTCTCTTGTGTACACAATATAAGCTTGCTTCAATTTGATTTAAAATTGGAGTTGATGGTTTTTTCTTTGTGTTGTGATTCAACAAAAGGACTGGAAAAAATTCCTGTTCCAGTAGTCTAGGAGGCAAGAATATGAAATATGTTTTGTAGCTGAACATCTGAGCAATGCTCTCTACTGGAGTGAAAGTACCCAAACATCCGTCCATGTTCTTTACACTGTCCAATATTCTATTTCATCTAATAGTAGCAGTGAAATTAATCAGTTTGTGTTTTTTTTCCAGACAAAATTTTTGTACATATTTTTTTCAATTCCTAGTACAATGACATCACACAGTTCTTGCTAAATAAATGTTTGTTGACTCATTGCATGTAGTAATTTATATATTCTTTTGAAGATGCACATTATAATTTCAAATAAGTTTGCTAACATAAGTCTGCTCCTGTCCCCTTTAATAGTGTTTATTCGGCTTTATATTGACATCATTTATGTAAATAAAAACCAAATTTTGTAATTTCTTTGTGAACAAGAGACCCATTTATCAACTTATTCTCATGAACAATGTCTACCTTGGTGTATTGACCTATTTCCTAGCATAAAAGGCAACCCTGAAGACTAATTTCCAACTAAGTCAGATAAACCATTGTTCTCATTTCAAGGGACAATACAGGGGATAACAGAAAGCGCAGACATTCAAAAGGACACAAACAGAAAGAAAGAAAAATACTTTTGGAGGCATGTATCTATGTATTTACTCTTTGAGGCAACACAGATAAGAATGAAGAGTTAGGAAATGTTTTATTGAATTCAGTGCTTTGTGTACTGTTGTGGTCAGAAGATGCCTTGCCTGTGCTATTCCTTGGTCCTCCAGGTCTCACCATCTGCATTATTTTTGCTACCTGTCAGAGTCCTCTGGAGACAGCTTACATTGTATTCAAAGAGAATGGTCTTAATAAATCATTGCATTCTGCCTAGTACCCATCAAAACACTTGTAGAAAATGCTTGATAATATTTGTTTAATGTAATTGCAGATCTTTCAAGCTAGAATCAATTCCTGTCTCAAAATATTAATCATTTGTTGACTACCTCAATTAGCTTCAGATTTAGTCATTTAATAGAGCATCTTGTTTTCCTAATATTTGTTTCTATTTCTTCAAAATGTGAAATGTCTGAACAACTAAAAATTACAAAAGTACCCTATCAAATGTATGAATTTATCTCAGAAATTAAGCAAATGGTGGCATTTCACAGATAGATTTTCCATAAATGTACATATTTCTAACCAATTTAGAACTCAGTTGAATTTTTTCTTGTTTATAACGACCGAAGGAAACTTCCTAATTTTAAAATGTGATTACTTTTCTTTTAGTGGAATGGATAATGGGGATAAGGATAAGGGATATCAATTAGTTGATAGAGTTTCTATTTTTTTAATTATGCATTTGCTTTTCCTTTTGCTATGATCTTTAAGGATTTTATAGAACAGGGCCTAAGAGACACAATTTAATGAGCCTCCTTTGCAAAAGAGCACCAAAGTAGTAAGACAGAAACCATAGGTACACACTCAACCGAAATGTGGCAATGCATCACTGCAAGATTTAAACTTTCTATTGTTTTTTCTTGTTTAAGTTTTCTTTGCTTTGCTTTTTTTCTCTCTTTTTAATTCCAGACCATTAAGGCACTATAAGAAAAACAAACACACAAAAAAGCTTGTGCCCTAATTAAAGTTTTTTTTTTTTTTTCCTGAAAAATAAATTGCTAGTTTTAGTTACAAGACTCATTGGTATATGCTATTTTTAGTACAAGATTTTAATTCAACACATAATATCTAAATGGGACATATACACACACAAAAAAACAAAGATATACATGTGCAATCATGCAAATTTTCCTATTGGTAGATTAAGGGTTGGTTTGCTAATCTGATAGTTATGTTTTGGTCAATGTGATAACAATAAAATTGCAAAATCAGAATAATTAAATGTTGCTATTTCCATTCTCCTGAAACCCTTGTATTTTTTTCAAAAGGTAGACATTTTGTTTGAACCTTGAGTGGGTGTACTCTTCACTCTTTTTACTCTGATACATGACTTCAGAAGTAGATTGGAAAATAACTTACATGTATTTATATGTGTTAAAACTTTTAGACATGTATTAATTAAGAGCCATTATACCCACTTGTACAAAGTGGAAATAGAACAACAGAGAAAATCTATGTTTTCCAAATCCATAAAAAATTACTAACTTGTGATAATGTATTCAGCAAACTAAAGAAGCAGAATAAGTTAAAAATTCTTTTCATTGGTACCTACTGAGGACTGATATCAGAGGTACTTTACCACTAAGCTTTATCCCTAGTCCTTTTTTAAATTTTTATTTTGAGTTGGGGTTTTGGTTGTCAAGTGTCCAGCTAAATTACTGAGGTTAGCCTCAAACTTGAGATCAGTCCCTTATAGTTGCTGGGATAATAGGTCTGTACCAAGCCAGGAAGAGTCAATTTTAAGAATGAGAAACCTAGGACAAAATAGGGATTTTTCAATGATCAATTTCTATTTATTTCTTAACTTAATGCTTGCCGATTTATTTTGATATTAGGTCTTTTATGTTTAAATATTAAAGTGTGAATGATGGTATATGGATTTTTTTTTGGTTTCAAATTTTTAATGCCAAATATTACTGTTGGCATTACAGTGTTTGCTATCAGTGCCAAGTTTTACTATTTTATATAATACTAGAAGTTTAGAAACCTCTACATCTATTAATCTTGACTAATTTCCACAGCCATTAGTAGGTAGAGTTGAGACTCAAACTACACCAAAGTCTGTTGTCTGTTTTCTACAATATAGTACTGCAGAATATTTGGTAACATATCAGTATAACACCCTTCCTGTCTTGAATTATGGATTGTCATTCAGGCAAACACATGTGTAATTATGGGGATTTATGTATGTTTATGGTTTTAATGTTATTTTTCATGCTTTTGTTGCTAGATTATCATATTTTGGCACATTGTTGCCAAAAAAATGGAAATTAACTGATTATTTTAGTGGTATTGGTGAACATTTGCATGTTAGAGAGGATATGTAATCATTTTAATAAAGATATATTTATGGTTCATCCCATTTCATAATTTTGAAACCCAGCTGTGTTCCTCTCTAAGTCTTCTGTGTAATTAAATGGGTGAGCTGCATACAGAAGCAGCTGAATTTATCCATGATTTCCTCATCAAACTGCATATTTTATTACTTGAAGTTCCAAGGCAGGTGCTTTTTCTAATCAGGCTGAAATTTTAACTAATCAGAATGATATAAATGTTTATAAGATCTGCACTTTTTCTTTCATTGTTCTTTTTTGTTCAGTTTTCAAGCTTAGCATATTCGCCTTTTATATCCTTTAATGCAGAGAGTTAGACCATATCATCATTCAATCATTCAGCATATCTAGACACTTCTATATCCATCATTTCCAATTAAAAAAAATTACTTAATATAATGTATAAAACAAGGGATGCAGATAAGAAATTTTTATTTATTCAGGACATAAAACTTTTGCTCAAAGTGATGCAAAATACAGATCTGAGTTTTAAGAAATGTAAGGTGTAGTTATAATATTAACGAATTACCTATGGGATATTTCTACACAGATGCTCTGTTTTATATATGGCAGTGCATTTCAAAGTGATAGAACAATTCAGTTCCTATTGAAATATTACTTTCAAAATATAGTTAGATTGACTGCCATGTGTTAATGTAAAAATAGCTAAATTTGAAAAAATATAACATATGATATTAGAAACAGGAAGTTTTTGAACAGAAAAATGAAGGAGATAGATTCAGAGAGACAGAAAGAGGCAGATCATCTTGTTTTCTCCATTTCTACCTCTGTTTCCTTGTCTTGCTTTCTCTCTCCCTTCCTCCTTCTTCTCATTCTTCATCTTATAGGAATAATTCAAAGTATATTTAGAATAATATTTTGTCTTTAACTTGTAGGTCTGTGATGTATGATGAAGGAAGCTTTTCTAGAAGATAATTTTCAAAATATGGAAATCACATGTTTCACAATCAGAGAACATTTAGTTCCCATTCTTTTATATCCCCTTTGACAGCATATAAAAACTTGTGCATTGTTTATTTGTATTTGAACAGTTGTTCTCCACTACCAGGAAGTTTCTGAATTGTGAATTATTTCACTATATGTTCTCAAAAGTTTTGTAGAAATTATAAGCTGTAGAGGTTTTACCTAAGAAAATACATTAACTAAAGATAACAATATTTAAAAATAAATGTTTCTTGTTTCCATTTAGAATCATATTTGTATATTTTCCAATTTATTTTCCAATAATATTGCAGGAAATAGAATTATTTCTCTTCATCATATTCTAGATAACAGTGAGCATAAATGATGAGAAACTATCAGAAAAATATAAATGTGCCTAAAAATGCTTTTGCAATATTTTCTTATAAAGCAATTCACAATAATCAAAATGAATTATTACCACTTAATAAATATATGTGTACACATGTACATGTGTGTGTGTATTTGGGTAAAATGGTAAGATTACTGTTCTAAGTACATTGTACTCTGTTTTACTTGTTCATTTAATTCCATAGGGTGTTTAGACTGAGTATCACAAACTACTTTAAACAGACTCTTAACAAAAGTCTTAATATTTCATATAATTTTCAATAACCCACTTAATATATTTTCACTCATAGATTACATTATGTAACTGAAAACAGTGTGGCTGAGTTTTCAGATGACATACAAATGTCAGGTTTGATTCCTGAAAATTATATTTTAAAATAAATTTGAGCTTTTTTATTATTTTAGCATAAATAATATTTCAACTTGTTAAAATATGGAGAATGGAAGAACTTTAGATAGTACAAAGGGGAAGGGGGAAAGGAAGGGATCATGAGGGTAGGAAAGATGGTGGAATGAGATATACATCATTACCTTAAGTACATGTATGAAGACACAAATGTGTGACTCTACTTTGTGTACAACCAGACACATGAAAAATTGTGCTCTATATGTATACTATGAATTGAAATGCATTCTGCTGTCATGTATAACAAATTAGAATAAATAAATAAAATAAATTTAAAATTAAAAAATAGAGATTTATATTTGAAATATCTTTTCTCTTGATTATGCTTAAAAATTATTAAACAGAAATGAGGCAATATGATATAGAGGGAAAAAAAAAAAAGAACTCCGATAAAAACTGAATTTGAAAGCAAATTCCATTATCTACCCAGGCATACAATTTAACCTTCTTTTGTACACTGGCAATGGTATCTCTAGCACAGGAATGAAGATATTAACAACACAGCACAGAAAATGCTCAAGAGTATTTATAGAAATTGTAGATTTTTTCTCAAGGTACACTTTCTTTTAAGAAAGTAATGAAAATAGAGACTTTTCTATTTCTCTGAAACAGCCACACTTTTAAGGAGAAAGTATTGACTATAAAAGTGTAGGTATGATTATCTGTCAAGATTAATATATAACTTTAAGCAGTCAAGTCCCTTAAGCATTTAAGTAAGGCTTTCTGAGGATGAAATATCTGATATGAAGGGAATAAGAGACTTTTTGAGAAGCCTGTGCCACTGGAGTCTTTAGGATGACATTTCCTTTGCAGTTGCCTTAAGTCCTAACACCAACACATGCATACTTTTAGCTTTGTTTCTCTACCCAACAGTCACCTCAGTGAATTTTTGTGTGTATATGTGTATGTGTTGCTGCTGGGGATTGAACCCAGGGCCTTGTGCATGAGAGGCAAGCACAGTACCAACTGAGGCATATCTCCAGCCCCCCCACCAACTGTAACATCAGTGATGGTGACTACATATACCACTCTGGTGCCACCACTTTACTTTGAACAATGACATAGACGATACTTGGCAAACAGACTCATGCACATATTGTCTTTGACTTATTTTCTTTTTTATACAGTTCTTAATAACTAGATTGCCTTCCAAAATCCTGTTACTTTCACTACAATGTCCCCCATAATTACTGTATCTGTTTCTCTCTTTTAATGTGACTAAACATATTGGCCTCACAAGTAAGTTGAGAGCAAATTCAGAGAAACTAAAGTATAGAATTTGGCTGACATAAAAAGGAGATGAAAAATGAATTAAGACCATGAGTTTATTATAAGCAGATCATATTTAAAGGATATGGATGACCAAATAATAGTCTGATGCATTTCTTGCAGCCAAAGATCTTTATGCCAAATATTCGGCTGTGGGCTGGGGATGTAACTCAGCAATAGGGCACTTACTGGTCTAGCATATGTGAGGCCTAGGGTTAAATTTCCAGTCCTGCAGAAATTTTAAATTAAATTTTAAAAGGGTTAGGCTCAGTGGCAGCGTGTTTGTCTACCATGCCATGAGGTCCTGGATTCAATGCTCAGCACAACAACAACAGACAAACAAACAAAGGCAGAAAAAAAAAAAAGAATAGATAAATAATTGGAGTTTGTACGTCGACAGACAATTAAGGTTGGCTTGTCTGCTTGTTTGGGTGCTAGGGATGAAACCAGGGGCATCTTCCATCATGCTAAATGAGGTTTTTACCACTGAGCAGCAGTCCTAGGGGGTAGTTTTGTTTTGTTTTAGAGACAGGATCTGAATAAGTTGCTTAAGGCCTAGCTAAGTTGCTGAGGCTGACTTTGAACTCACGATCTTCCTGTCTCAGTCTCCCCAGTTGCTGAGATCACAGGCATCCTCCACTATCTCACCTGAGAGTCTTAAGGTTTTTTTTCGATGAAGGCAGGGGCTACTGGGTATTGAACTCAGGGCTCAACCACTAAGCCACATCCTCAGCCCTATTTTGTATTTAATTTAGACACAAGTTCTCACTGAGTTGCTTAGCACCTCACTTTTGCTGAGGCTGCCTTTGAACTCGGGATCCTTCTGCCTCAGCCTCCCAGCTGCTGGGATTATAGGTGTACACCCCCAAGACAAGTCCAGTCTTATATTTTTGATTTTTTAATTTTGACCTGAATAATTTTGATTCTTTCCTATTGAGATGTAAAACAAAACTGTAAATGGAATTGCTCTGATTAAGTTTCATGAATATTGTAAATGTTCTCAAATGTAGTTAAATTTAAAATATTGTCTTACCATTAAAAAGTAACAACTTGGGCCTGGCGTTGTGGCTCAATTGTAGAGTGCTTGCCTAGCATGTGTGTGGCACTGGGATCGATTCTCAGCACCACATATACATAAATAAAGGTCCATTACCAACTAAAAAGAAAAAAAAAATAATAGTCTGATGCATTAACAAGGATATGGTATAAATTTCTTATTTTGCTTTTTAGACATCTTGAAGAAGATTTAAGATGTTTATACATTCTCAGAGCAAATATTTTACATTTTATAATTTTATGACTGGCTTAATTTAATGCATTTGTATGTCTTTTTCATCACATACTGTTTTATTTTATTTGCTGAATGTATATTGTACTTGTGTGTTTTTTTTTACTAAGACAGGAGGTCATTATGCATATCAAACTGCTGTTTGTTTAGTAACACCGTCCTAAGAAAAATGTAGTCAAAAGAAAAAGAAAAAAATAGCAAACATTTCCTACTTTGGAATTATTCTAAATACCAGCTGTCAAATTTTGAAAACTATCAGACACTCTAATATGCTTGTGTGTTTATGAATATGCCTCGTTCTGTACACAATGAGTTGTAGGAAATTTACCTCCTGTGACCTTTGCGATTGTTACAAATATTAGATAATTCCTTTTTATGGTTATCATCTGGATATGTTTGACATCTTGGGTGATATTTCTAATACAATAGTCACCCTTACCCATAATTTTTCTTTCTGCAGTTTGTTAACCATCAATAAAAGAATGGTGAGCACAACACAATAAAAGGTTTTTTAAGAAAGAGAAGGGAGAGAAGGAGAGATGCCACATTGACATAGCTTTTATTATGGTGTATTTTATTATGGTTATAATTGTCTTACTTTATTTTTAGTTGTTGTTACTCTCTTAGGTGGCTAAATTATAATTTAGCCTTTATAATAGGCAGGTATGTATGATGAGAAAAGTATTGTCCACACAAGGTCCAGTTCTATTGTGGCTTTGATCATCTACTAGGAGGTCTTGAGATGTATCACTGCAGGCAATGTGGGACTATTGCAACCATATGGCTGAACTATCAGGAAAATGCAGCTAAAAGACTTCCAGGCAGACACAGCAATTAAGGCATGAAAATGTATTCTTGTTTTTTGTTTGTTTGTTTGTTAGGTTGGTTTTTAAAGAAAGTATAATTTAATGTTACAGAGTAATGAATATCACATGCTACATATATAATGTCTTTGATAGAAGGAAAATGTAGACACTATGAGGTTTTTGTTGTTTTTTAAAGAACAAATTATACTTTTGGCAAGGAATATAACACTGAGTAGAGACATACGATATCCTAAGGCCTATTCCATGAGTTATTTCTCTATAACAAACTCCTTCAGCATTTAATGCTACTTATAAAAAAAAAAAAAGATTATATTATATGCATGCATTCTGTGATTCAGAAATTCACAACTTTTCAATGGTGTGCTAGAGAGGTCTTAACTGACTAGAGAAAGCTGTTTGTGTGTATTTCTTCTGAAATTCATTCTCAGTGATACTTCATTGGTAGCTTGAAATTATCTAATGGCTGTGGTGGTGATATTTACCCACCATGAAATTAGAAAATGCAAAAAAACAGGGTTTCTTCTTTCCTTCCTCCCACCCAGAAAACCAGTTATTAAAAATGTAGCTGCATGAAAATGACTCTTCTATACTCCATGAAGCATGGGGATTCATTTGTAAAGATTCCAACTTGAGTTGTTATAAGTATCAAGGTACTACAAGAGCTCATGATGGAGTGTTTAGTAGAAAGACAGCATTTTCATTTGCATGAGTGGTGTCTGGAGTGGAGTGATTGAGGAATCTTTAACTTACATGTAACTTCTCAATGTGGCTTGGACATCACATGACATAAAGGATGTGTTCTATCAAGATTATCCTAGGCATTTTACCAAGAATAAGTGTGTCACAAGAGCCAGTGGAAAGATCCATGGCCTATTATGAACCAGGGCTGAAAGTCATTGATTCTCACTTCCATTTTATTTTGTAAGTCAAATACTATGCAATCAAACCATATTTCAGGAAAAGGAGTAGAGAACATACTTATCAATGGGATCACTGTCAAAATAATTTGGTTCTTTATTTTTAAACTATCAGAGACTCTAAAATTAATTTGAATATGAACAGTTCTTGTATAATTAGTAAGCACTTATACTAGTTCTATAATCTATTTAATACCATTAATAATTGTGGCCACATACATACTGGCAATTGATGTGCTTATAACTCCAAGGAGCAGAATTAAGTGGAACATATAGACACTGAAAGTTGTTATCAAAATGACCATCGTAGTTGTGGCAAAATTAGTATATATAATATGTGAAATCAAAATGGAAAGTTTTACCAACCCTGACATCTTCAAATTCATCAAGACAGAAACAATTTACATGGTATCTTAAATATATTAGTACTCCTTTTGATTTTATTTGGTATAAAGAAGACACTGTAGTGACTTCTCATTTTCCCTCCATTAAAGCCAATCCAAAGGTCAAGAAGGCCATATGGACACTTTTCTAATTGCTAAGCATGTCAAATCCACCTGTGCATTCCAGAGGTAGATAAATAATAATGGAGGTAAGTTTAGGAATCTATTGATCCAAAAGATCCTCAATTATCTGACTTTGAAAGTCTATACTCTGACAGCTTGATCAGATTGGCACATTTTTTTAAAATTCTCAGTATTTAGGTTAGTTTAGAGATAAGTTCAAATTTTGGTAAACATCTTATTATTTCCACTTCTCTAATTAATCAACACTTTTATAAATGACTATGCATTCCCTTGAAAAAGGGTAGGGTAAAATATGATACAATATTTTCTGCTGTACCAGTCTTTACTCAAGTGGGACCCAACCACTCCTTTCACAGATCTCTCTGTGAACCTGCTCAAGTTTAGCCAAAGAGTTACAACTCTTTATTGCATTCTGTCATGTTGGACTCCTCTTTATTATTGCATATAATTCTTCTGTTAGTATAAACTAAACACAGTTTTTGTAGGATGTCCATTTATTTCAGTCTTGCATTCAACATTACAAATTAACTAACACAAAAATCATTGTAAGTTTATCATAATGAGCAATATTTGTCTTTTTCGGACACAGCAGAAGCCACGCTTACAATATCTATGAGGACTAAATGCCAGTACTTGTCATCTGCTGTTCTGAGATCAAGCACATTATTTCAATCATATGTAGGAATTCAATTTAAAAGTGTTTCTCTATGTAATTCCTATCCAAAGAAAAATTCATGACAGAGTGCTTAAGGTCTTTGTTGCCTTTGTTTCCTTATTAGTACATTTTTCAAAGCTTTGAGTTCCAAATGATAAAGAGGACAGTTAACAAGTCATGCATACCTCCTTGAGCAATTGGATAGTGTTTGCTACAATGTTCCAAGGAAGTTAGGAGGTCTCAGATCACTTAAAATAGCCCTCCTTTTGTTTTGACAAACAAATCAAGCAAACTCTAATGCCTCTTTCCAGACACATGAGTTAATATATTGGTTCACTCATCTACACAATAGATTTTACACAATTCAACATTATAAACCTTTTACCCTGAAAAAAATACTTGTAGTATTAGTACCCAGATATATATTCTCAAGGATTCTTTGAATATACCCTGGCAAACTATTTGCATCTTCTAAGGCTACTTTGTACAACTAAACTTTGACCTCCAAAGATACTCTTGAGAATGGTGGTAAGATAAGACCTGTTTGTGATAGTAGCTGACAAGGGTCAATACTCTTAAGGCAACCTCGACAAAAGAGGTTATTTGAAATCTTTGGTCAAGGAAATGCTAAATACCTAACACAGGATTAGAAGGGATTCTCCAGACATGATAATCTTGAAAGAATTTAAGTATTTAAGTTTTCCTCTGTTATGGTTTAGACGTGAGGTACCCCCAAAAGCTCATGTATGAGACAATGCAACAAAGATTGTAGATAAATGATTGCTTTATAAGAATCTTAATCTAATGAGTACATTAATCCCCTAATAGGTATTAACTGAGTGGTAACTAGAGGCAGGTAGGGTGTGACTGAAGGAGGTGAGTCATTAGGGGTGAGCCTTTGGGATTTGAATTTTGTCTGTTCTGCAGAGTCTGGCTCTAATTCTTGGTGTGATATCCTGAGCTGCTTTTCTCTGCCACACGCTTTCACCTTGATGTTCTGCCTCACCTTGGGTACAGAGGAATGGAGTGGGCCATCTGTGGACTGTGAAAACACCTGAAACCATGAAACCCAAATAAAGTTTTTCTCCTTAGAATTGTTTTCTTAAGATCTTTTGTTCATAGGAATGCAATAAATTGAGTAAAATATCCTGCTTCATTGAATTTTGCCCCCATATCTCAATTCCAATTTCCTAAGTCCTATTCCTTTATAATCAATGCATACTTTTAAGAAAAAGACCCTAAGAGAATGGAAACTCAATTTGCATTGCAAAGTAGCTAATCAAAATATTAATTTAGAGACTAGTTTTCAAAATTCTCAACTCTTTCCCTAGAGGGAGAAAAGAATATCTTCCAGAAATATCTTATACATTGTCTGATTCCTTAGTAAGCTGTGATTATAGATTCTTGAGCTTTCTATATTTCTCTGTGAATTTTTTCCCACACTTAATAGCAAACAACTAACCTTTGCAAGCCTTCTACTCTATTTCAACAAAAATATGCCATTGTAGCAGCATTTTTGTCTCCTAAAGCCTTGCACAATAACACAAGTGTTTATGGGTGACAATTCAAGTAACTTTTGTATTTGTTTCTCATGAATTCCATTTGCTAGTATACCACTGATTACAGTATCATTGTGCTTTTGAATCTAGTTGAATAAGAGAAAAAATTACAGACTCTCATCTTTAACAAGTAGTTGCTAGAACTACTTGAAACAGTCCTATTATTGTCAGAGTTCAGAAAGGAAAGGAAGGATACTTAGCATATTGTACTAGGAATATATTTAAAAACTAGCCCTTATACAATTGTAAAAGGACTCTAGGAACAGAAGAACTGTCAGGGATTTGAAGAACTTAAGACAATCACACTATTTAGTCCTTCTCTGGACTAATTCATATTTGATACTAAATTTTTATAGCCAATAATTCATATGTTGATATGAAGAATATAAAAGGAAGTTTTTGTAGAGATTTACAGAAAGATTTATGCAACTACTGATTGTTGTGAATTTGTGTCAGTGTCTGCTGGTGTTCCTATTCATCTAGAGGACCATCACTCTGGAAGGTAAACAAGATTTGGAGGAGAAGAGGGAATAAGCTATCTGAAAGCTCCATATCTAATGGCTTAGAATTGGTCTCATGACCAAACAGTGTGTATCACCATGTTTCACTGAACAGAACTTCTGTGAATAATGACTGTGCTTCACTTTCACCTTCCAGATATCACATAAGTTTTGATGGGGTGGGGATGGTGCTGATAGTGTTGCTTTTTTAATCTTTGTAAGGAACAGGATTGAATAGGGAAAAAAACTAGAGAAAATACAGTTCCAAGGTTAGTTCAATGGAAAATACTGCAAAGCAGCATATTTCCCAGGGTATTTGCCTCCTTCTCTGATCAAAAGTACGTATTCAAATAGTATGTCTCAAAATCTGTATTACTTATTAACATTTAGTTGTTCACAATTAATTAGGACACTTATTATGGAATCATTATAAGCTTATGTTAAGATTTTAATGATATTGATACATTTTATATTATTATTTGTTGAATATCATGATTTGACCTGGTTTTTAATGTATGTTATATTATACTCTGCTCCTGTAAAACATATGAGTAGCTACAACTAGGCCTCTGCCTATTATATTTGATAAGTTGGTTCTTCTGATTGGCTAATGATTATTCACTTAAGTGAAGGCTTCAGCTTGTTTGATAGTAGGTTGTAGTATTATAAATAGTGACTCACTATTTAGAGTTAGCTTCAGCCCAGTTTTAAGGTAATTTGACATTTTCAGAAGAACCATCATAAAGGTAAACAGAGGCAACTATTGAGCTAGAAGGTCTCAATTATATTCTGTTTCCACAGATGCAAAAGGTCTGACCTTGCATGAATTATTCCATGTCTTTGGGTCTGTTTCTTTTATTTTAGTTAATGATGACAAGAAAATCTATCATAAATTTGTTCTGAGAATTAAGTGGTTAAAAATGAGCAGCACAATTAGAAGAGTGTTTTAGCTGTAGTTAAGCATATAATTAATATTAAATTTGTTGTTTTTCTCACTTATAAGTTATCAGTGTTATTTGGCTGTGTATATGTAACTAATTTGGCAGATAAGAAATTCATATAAACACATTCACCTCTGTGTTTGTGTGAAATAAACTTCATTATGAGAAAGTTATGCCAATAAGCATCTATAGTTTGCAGATGGTGACATTTTGGGGAGGATTTTATAACTATTTTATTGAACCAAATTTTTAATGAAGTTTGAATACAAAATGAATTATGAAAATTGAAATAAATAATATATATTTCTAATACATATTAGATTGTCTTTTTAGTATAAAATAAAAAATAGCATGCTTCTCAGATTATAAGTTAATGACTATATAAAATTAAGGGAATTTAATTTGTCATTTAAAATTTAGAATAAAGTATTTGTTTTTTGTTTATTTCTCTTTTCTTTTTTAAAATGTATTAATTTACTCTAATTTGTTATACATAACAGCAGAATGCGTTTCAATACATACTACAGGTATAGAGCACAAATTTTCATGTCTCCGGTTGTTCACATAGTAGAGTCACACTATTTGTGTATTCATACATGTACTTAGGGTAATGATGTTCATCCCATTCCACCATCTTTCCTATCCTCATGACCCCTGCCTTCTCCTCCCTCCCTTTGCCCTATCTAAAGTTCCTCCATTCCTCCCATGCCTCCTCCTCATCCCAATTATGGATCAGCATCCATATATCAGAGAAAACATTCAGCCTTTGGTTTTGGGGGACTGGCTTATTTTACTTAGCATAATATTCTCCAACTCCATCCATTTACCTGAAAATGCCATGATTTTATTCTCTTTTAATGCTGAGTAAAATCCCATTGTGTATATATACCACAAGTTTTTTTATCTATTCATCTATAGAAGGGCATCTAGGTTGATTCCACAATTAAGCTACTGTGAATTGTGCTGCTATAAACAGTGATGTGACTGTGCCCTGTAGTATGCCATTTTAGAGTCCTTTGGGTATAAATCAAAAAGTGAGATAGCTGGATCAAATGGTGATTCCATTCCAAGTTTTCCAAGGAATCTCCACATTGCTTTCCATATTGATTGCACCAATTTGCAGTCCCATCAGCAATGTATGAGTGTTCCTTTTTCCCCACATCCTTACCAAGAGTTATTGTTGTTTGTATTCTCAATAGCTGCCATTATGACTGAAGTGAGATGAAATCTTAGAGTAGTTTTGATTTGCAGTTCTCTAATTGCTAGAGATGTTCAACAATTTTTCATATATTTGTTGATTGATTGTATATCATCTTCTGAGAAGTGTCCATTCATTTTTTTTTTGGTGTTAAGTTTTTTAAGTTCTTTATATATCCTAGAGATGAGTGATGTATCTGATGTGTGTGTGTGGTAAAAATTTGCTCCCATTCTGTAGGCTCTCTATTCACCTCACAGTTTGTTTCTTTTGCTGAGAAGAAGCTTTTCAGTTTGAATCCATCCCATTTATTGATTCTTGATTTTATTTCTTGTGCTATGGGATCTTATTAAGGAAGTCAGGACCTAATCCAATATGATGAAGATGTGGACCTACTTTTTCTTCTGTTAGATGCAGGGTCTCTGGTTTAATTCCTGGGTCCTTGATCCATTTTGAGTTGAGGTTTTAGAGATAGGGGCTTAATTTCATTTTGCTGCATTTGGATTTCCAGTTCTCCCAGCACCATGTATTCAAAAGGCTATCTTTTCTCTAATATATATTTTAGGCATCCTTGTCTAGTATGAGATAAGTGTATTTATGTGAGTTTGTCTCTGTGTCCTCTATTTTGTACCATTAGTTTACAAGTATATTTTGGTGCAAATACAATGCCTTTTTTGTTACTATTGCTCTGTAGTATAGTTTAAGATCTGGTGTAGTGATGCCACCTGCTTCATTCTTCCTAAGGATTGCTTTGGTTATTCTGGGTCTCTTATGTTTCCAGATGAATTTCATGTTTGCGTTTTCTATTTCTATGAGAAACATCATTGGGATTTTGATTAGGATTTCATTAAATCTGTGTAGTGCTTTTGGTAGTATGGTCATTTTGACAATATTAATTCTGCCTATCCAAGAACAAGGGAGATCTTTCCATCTTCCAAGGTCTTCAATTTCTTTCTTTAGTATTCTGTAGTTTTCATTGTAGAGGTATTTCACCTCTCTCTTTAAGTGATTCCCAAGTATTTTTTTTGAGGCTATTATAAATGAGGTAGTTTTCCTAATTTCTCTTTCAGAGCATTTGTCACTGATGTACAGAAATGCCTTTGATTTGTAAGTGTTGATTTTATATCTTCCTACTTTGCTGAATTTATTTATTAGTTCTGGAAGCTTTCTGGTGGTATATTTTAGATCCTCTAAGTATAGAATCATGTCATTGGCAAATAGTGATAGTTTGAGTTCTTCTTTTCCTATCTGTATCCCTTTAATTTCTTTCATCTTTCCAATTTCTCTGGCTAGAGTTTCAAGAACTATGTTAATTAGAAATGGTGAAAGAGGGCACCCTAGTCTTGTTCCAGTTTTTAGAGGAAATGCTTTAATTTTTTTCTCCATTTGGAACAATGATGGCCTGGGGCTTAACATAGATAGCTTTTATAATGTTGAGATATATTCTGTAATCTCTAGTTTTTCTAGTGTTTTGAACATAAAGGGGTGTTGTATTTTATCAATTGCTTTTTCTTCATCTATTGATATAATCATATCATTCTCATTTTTAAGTCTATTGATGTGATGAATTATATGTATTGATATCTGTATGTTGAACCAAACTTGCATTCCTGGAATAAACCCCACTTGATTGTGGTACACTATCTTTGTAATATGTTTTTTGTACTTGATTTGCCAAAATTTTATTAAGAATTTTGGCATCTATGTTCATTAGAGAGATTGGTCTGAAGTTTTCTTTCTTTGATGTGTCTTTGTCTGCTTTTGAAATCAGGATGATATTAGCCTCATAGAATGAATTTGAAAGTGTTCCCTCTTTTTCTGTTTCTTTTTCTGAAATAATTTTAGGAGTATTTGTATTAGTTCTTTTTTGAAAGTCTTATAGAACTCAACTGTGTATCCATTTGGTCATGGGCTTTTCTTGGATGGAAGGTTTCTGATGGTATTTTCTATGTCATTGCTTGAAATTGATCTCTTTAACTTGTGTATATCATCCTGATTCAGTTGACTCTAGAAATTTGTCAATCCTTAGATATTTTCTGTATATTAAAGTAAAAATTTTCAAAATAGTTTATAATTATCTTCTGTATTTCTGTTGTGATATTTCTTTTTTCATCATGGATATTAGTAATTTGAGTTTTCTTTCTTCTCTTTATTTTCATGGCTAAGGATTTATCAATTTTGTTATTTTTTCAAAGAACCAACTTTTTGTTCTGTCAATTTTTTCGATTGTTTCTTTTGTTTCAATTTCATTGATTTCAGCTCTGATTTTAATTATTTCCTATCTCTACTCCATTAAGTGTTGATTTGTTCTTCTTTTTTTCTAGAGCTTTGAGGTGTAATGTTAAGTGACTTATTTGTTGACTTTTTTTTTTCTTTTAAGGAATGAACTCCATGCAATGATCTTTCCTCTTAGTACTTCCTTTATATGGTCCTAGAGATTTCAGTATGTTGTATCAGTGTTCTTATTTACCTCTGATTTTTTTAATCTCCTCTGATTCTATTTTTTTTATTTCATCATTGATTTCTACTTTCACTCCATTATGATTTGATACAGTGCAGGGTAGTTTGGAAGATCTATCAAGAGGTGAAAGAGGTGTGTAAAAGTCACTCAGAATTATTGTGTTGTGGTCTATTTGACTCTTAAACATGAGAAGAGTTTGTTTCATGCTCCATTGTTTGGGGCATATATATATATATATATATATATATATATATATATATATATATATATTTATAATTGTTATGTTTGTTGATGTATGGTTCCCGTAGGCATTATGTAATGTCCTTCTTTATCCCTTTTGATATTTTGAGTTGAAGTCTACTTTATTTGATATGAAATGCAAACTCTGGCTTGTTTCCATAGTTCATGTGAGTGGTATGTTTTTTCCCAACTTTTCATCTTCAGTCTGTGGATGTCTTTTCCTATGAGATGAGTCTCTTAAAAGCAGCATATTGTTGGGTCTTTTTTGTTTTTAATCCAATCTTCCAGTCTATGCCTTTTGATTGGTGAGTTTAGACCATTAATATTCAGGGTTATTATTGAGACATAATTTTTATTCCCAGCATTTTTAATTTTTTTTTATTCAGTTTGACTTGGTTTCTCCTTTCATTAATTTTTCCTCCCTTCGCTGATTTTCATTTTTGTCTTTCATTTTCTCCTCATGGAATATTTTCCTAGGATTATCTATAGTGCAGGGTTTCTAGTTGTAAATTCTTTTAACTTTTGTTTATAATGGAAGGTTTTTTATTTAAACTCTAAAGCTTAACTTTGCTGGATATAAGATTCTTGGTTGTCATCCATTTTCTTTCAGAGCTTTGTATATATTACTCCAGGATGTTCTAGCTTTCATGGTCTGGGATGAAAAATCTGCACATAATCTAATTGGTTCCCCCTATATGTGATCTTATTTTTTTCTTTCTCTTGTGGCTTTTAAGATTCTATCCTTATTCTGCATGCTAGAATAAGGATAATGTGTCTTGCAGTATATCTGTTGTAATTTTGTACAATTTGTGTCCTGTAAGCCTCATGTATTTGATTTTCCAATTCATTCTTCATGCTTGGGAAATTTACTGGCATTATTTCAATGATGAGATTGTTCATTCCTTTGGTTTGAATCTCCTGGGCCTTCCTCTATCCCAATAAATCTTAGATTTGTTCTTTTGATATTATCCCATAATTCTTGGATGTTCTGTTCATGGTTTTTTACCATGTTCACTGTGTGGACAACTTTATTTTCAAGAATGTATATTTTGTCTTCATTATCTGACATTCTGTCTTCCAAGTGATCTAGTCTGTTGGTGATGCTTTCTATTTAGTTATTGTTTGTTTGTTTGCTTGTTTTTTCCTTCACTTCAAGGATTTTTGATTTTTTTTCAGAATCTCTTTATTGAAGTAGTATTTTGCTACCTGTATTTGCTCCCTTATGTCTTTCTTGATGTGATAAATAATTGCCTGTATTTGCTCTCTTATCTCTTTGTTGGAGTGATCAATTTTTGCCTGTATTTGCTCACTTAGGTCATTCTTTAATTCATAGACCATTTTAATTTTGTGCATTCTGAAATCCCTTTCTCATATTTCATCAAATTCACTGTCCATGGATTCTCTTATTTAGTGTTCTGGTTTGTTTAGGACAGTTTCCTCGCTTGTTTTTTCATGTTGTTTATTTGTCTTTGTTTCCTGCAGTGCAGATCTGATGTATTACAGTTTCTACCTTATAAACTTACAGTGTCCCTGCAGATTACCTGTATCTCACCTTGTTGTTAGCCTATGGACCCCAACTGGTGTCCCATGAAAAATGCCACTGCAACTAAAGGTAGTGGTGACAATAGTGGAGATAACTCAATATAGCAGTGGGGTTGTCCCAAGATGGATGCAACCACTTTCAGAGATGGGGCTGAAATGGTAGGCCTTACAAGGCTTTGTGCTGCTTGTTCCAAGGTGAAGCTGCCTCCAGGCCCCATCTTTTGTCCCAAAGTAAAAGCTACTACACTGGGAGAGCTATGATGATGGCTACAGGGTCCCAAGGTGGAGGTGTGGTAGGCCTGCCTGGGTTCCATCTTGGGTATGCTGTTGGTCATGGGTAGTCCTGATAACTAACTTTATCCTTGCCTCCCTTATGGGTCGGTGGGGTGGTCATAGACCTGGGTCTGGGGTCCAGAGTGGTTCTGCCAGTTGGCTGGGCCATCCTGGGCCAGGGTCTGGGCTCTGGGTGTGACAGCTGGTTGGTGGGGTCATTCTATGACTGGGATTGGAGTCCAGCATGGTCTGCTGATGGGTTGGGCAGTCCTGGGACTAACCTTGTCCATGTCAGATGATGACATTTTAAAAATTAAATAGTACTAAACTTTTCACAATTTACCCTGTTATTTCTTTCTCAAGAGTCTTAAGAAAAATAAACTTCATGTATTACCTCATACAATAATCATGTACATAAATTTTTAAGAAGAAAAGCACTGCTTATTGGTGATAAACTATTGGTTTACCATAGACATTACTTGTTTTTTTGTTGTCCTATTGCATACTAATATTCCCTGGGATTTCAGTGTGATTAACAAGGAAGTAAAAGCACTTCAGAAGAATCAATACCAATAATAAACAATTACTTTCGCTACTATTATTATTGCAACTATTGCAACCAATACATCCCAGGTATATGTTTCTGTTGCTGTCAGAGTTTTGACCCAAATATAAACCACAGAAGAATTATATTAAATTTATAATTTCAGAGAGTTTTAAAGTATGAAGCAAGGAATTATAGATTAAGATTCTGGAGATGATGATGATGATGATAATAATAATAATAATAAAAATAATAAGTATTTTAATTTTTCCATATAGTATTATATCTAATATCTCATGTAACATAAATTTCCTTGTTTTCAGTGACTGTAAAAATTATTGAATTACTGGTGATTGAACCCAGGTGCCATCAACCACTAAGTCATATCCCCAGCCTTGTTTTTTTTTTTTTTTTTAATTTAAAAACAGGGTATCACTGAGTTACTTAGGGCCTGGCTAAGTTGCTGAGGCTGGCATTGAGTTCATGATCCTCCTGCCTCAGCCTTCTAGGATTAAAGGTATGTGCCACCACAGCCAGCAATTATTGAAACTTTAAAATATAATTATGTAATCCCAAGCATGTTTTCCCCTAACAATTAGTCTTTTTACTACCAAGTTTTATTGAATACCTCTCTCTCTACTTTTAGTGTCAATAAATACTAAATTTTCTTTTGATTTTTGCCATCAACACTGTGTAAGAAATACCCAGTCTTTCACTTTTTCTTTCTATAGACATAGACAGTTTTTATTTAAATAAAAATAAAAGGACATGGAATTTGAGTATTCTCTCATTAGGAACTCAACATGTAACTATGTAAACCACAACCACAGAGAAATTTTAAAGGATATTGTCAAGATGGGATTTTAGAATTATATTTCTCATTATATATAAAAAGAATTTTAAAATAACTTTATAAATAAAAAACTCAACTGTAAACCTATCCATAACCAGAAACTTATAGATACACATATCACATACTTATTAATAAAAATTAGATATAAATTACAAATTATATATATATATGTATATATATATATATATATATATATATATATATATATATATATATATATAAACACACACACACATACATACACACACATATGTGTGTGTGTGTTTGTGTGTGTGTGTATGAGTGTATTGGTGGCAGGATATTATGCTTTTCTCAACAATCTAGACAGTTCCAAAGTTCATTTTCCCTACTGAGTTTTTTTTTTTAAATATATTTTCCCATTTTTCATAAAACTATAACGCTATGGGACTGGTTTTTGACAGATCATCTTTACTTCTAAGACATGGATTTGTACTGAGATTTCTCTTCTAAAATATGTGTTGTGACAGTCTCATCCTGAAGCAGGCAGGAAAATAGATGAAATAACAAGAAACCATTTATTTATAGGAACTGTTTTTTTATTAACTGACATCTGAACTTGAAGGATATATGGTTTTATTTTTCCCAAAAAAGGGTGAATCAGATCTGTCAACCTAAATTCTTGGATGTCAAATATCCTTTATTTTATCTCATAAGCTGGAGAGTGCATTCTGGGTCAGACAGGGTACAAAGTTTGGCTCAAGGCCACTTTTTACACATTAACATTATTGGCAGTTGGCATATGATCTGTTAAAAATCCAATTAATGTATCGTTTGTTCTTGTTCTTCATTCATTTGTAAACATCTTAAAGACTGTTGTTTGTTTTCAGTGTTGTAGATCCGCCCAGGGCCCTGAACATGTGAGCTAAACTTTCTACCAACTGAGCTATATGCCCAGCTCCTTGAGACTTGATAAACAGTTATTATTCTGTTTCTTTTCTCACCCTTTCAATCTTCTGAAACTTACTGATACAGATTATTTGTTTGAAATTGGCTAGAGTTCTTGGGTTTATTCTTAATAAAAACACTGAAATATGAATTATACAGAAAAATTACTTTTTAGATTAATTTGATGTTTCCAGTGTGTTAAAGGAAGTTGTTGACTATTATGTCTATTCAAATGTAGGATTTAAATATTATCTCAGAGTTTTTACTTTTTATTTCTTATATGTCTAATATTTTCCTCATCGCAGATAAATGGAAATGGCAATCAATCATCTAGCAAAATATCAGATACATAATTCCATAAACAAAACTTTTTAAAACAGCAATTACTATATTCTATCTTCAAAAATAAGATTCAATATGGTCAAACTAATAATAATAATAATAATAATAATAATAATAATAATAACAGATTCAGAATACTTCCTGTGTTAATAAGGGGATATAATGCTGAGAAGTTCTCATTCAAAAGACTTTGACAATTAAGCCAAGATCCTTTAGCTTTATAGCCAAGTGTTTGATGCTTCAATTAATTGTCTCCATTATAATGGGAATGTCAAAGAAATAAAACCACAACAAAAGACTTTGAATATTGGGTAATGTATCAAATACTTTAGTATGACCTTGGTGCAAACATTTTAGCAAAGATTTTTTTTCCTCCAGAAATATTAATAAAGGTCAAGAAACTGTGAAAGGAAATGTCAAGGTATTGCCATAGAAACAGAAAGATAGTATTTGTTTTCAGAAACTTTAATAGATAAGGCAAAAATAATATAATACACTTAATAACCCATAATGAAATAAAAATTACATCCCTATGGAACAATATAATTTTAATTGTTCTTATTGAATATCCTGTGAAAGACTTGCCCTTTTTATTAATAGAGTGGAATATGAAGAAGAAAAAATAATTAAGTCCAATACCCCTATTTGAACAGATATGGGCAGATGGCTATCCTTTTCCATGACTCATTCCTTAGTTTCTTTTGCCAGTCTTCAAATTATTAAGTATTCACAGTTCCTAGCCACTTTCATTGCTCCACTCTGAACTTGATATTTATGGTTGTCATTAAAATGAGAGCTCCAGAAATAAATGCACAATTCAGAATTTGGTGATGAAAGAAGTGAAGGAAACTAATATTTCCTCATCTCAATATTCTAAATGCAGTAAACACATCTGCTTGAAATGATCTTATATTTTTGTGTAGAGGGCATTATATAATACTACTATGGCTTGAAGGCATAACAAGTATAAGACAGGATCTGGGCCACAAATCCTATTAAGCAATAAAATAAAATAAAATCATGTCAGATATTGTTCATCTTTTAAGATTATATAAGATATAGGTAAATATTTCTAAATATAGGTTAGTTATATAGAAGACATTCTATGATTTTTTTTCATTTTCAATATTATTTTTTATTGTAATAAAATACACACAACATAGCATTTTCTGTTTTACCCTGAACTAATTTTTTGGAGCAGTTTTAACTTCACAACAAAATTGAACAGAAAAAACATAAATTTCCCACATAGTTTCTGCCCCTAGTATCAGCATTTCACACTAGAATAGCACATGGATGTACCTACAATTATGCATAATTGCCCAGAGTTCTTAGATTAAATTAGGGTTCACTCTTGCTGATATACATTTCATAAGTTTAGACAAATGGATAATGATCTGTATGCCCTGTATGCACTACTATAATACCATACCAAAAAAAAAAAAAAAAAAAAAAAAACCTGCCATAAGGTAAGAGAATTCTCTAGGCTTCACCTGTTTATCATTTTTTCCCACTCAACACTGACAACCGCTCATCATTTTAATGTAGCCCTCCTTCGCTTTTCCAGAACGTGATATAATTAAAATCAGAAAAAATAGCTCTACCAGATTTACTTCTTTCACTTACAAATATACAATTGTGTTTCTTCTGTATCTTTTCATATCTTAATAGCTTATGTCTTTTTAGAAACAAATAGTATTTTCTTGACTGGATGTAACAGTTTATTTTTCCCACATTTTTTATTGGTAGATTGTTATAGATAATGATGGGGCATGTTGTTACATATTCATATTTGCACACAATTTAACGTTATAATATGGCCAATATCACTTCTCAACACTCCTCTCTCCCTCACTTCTTTCCATCCTTTGATTCCTTTCCTCTACTGAAGTCCCTTTGATTTTCACTACCTTCCACCCCCCCACCACCTTTTTTTCCTTTTTTCCTCTATAGCTTTTTTATATGAGAGAAAACATACAGCTCTTAATCTGCTGAGTTTGGTTTATTTTATTTAACCTAATGTGTCATTTTTCTATCCATTTTCTTGCAAATGACACACTTTCATTTTTCTTTGTGGCTGAATAATATATATATATATATATATATATATATATATATATATATATATATATATATATTACATTTTCTTTATCCATTAATATATTAGTGGACACCTACACTGTTTCCATAGTTTGGCTCTTGTAGATTTTGCTGCTATAAATAAGTATCACTATAGCATAATGACTTTAATTCTTTAGGATAAATACTAAATAATTAGTATAGCTGGGTCTTAGAGTGGTTCCACATAGTCTTTTAAGGAAACTCCATACTGATTTCTGAAGTAGGTGTACTACTTTACAATATGACCAATAGTGTAAAAGTGTTCTCTTTTCTCCACATCCTCTCTAGAATTTAATATTGTTTGCATTCTTGATAACTACCATTCTGATAGATGTGAGATAAAATCTCAGTGTACTTTTTATGTGAATTTTCCTAAATGCAAATGATGTTGCACATTTTTTAATGTATTTTTTGTTGGCCATTTTTATTTCATCTTTTAAGTTCTCTGTGTTTAATTTATGTGCCTATTTATTAATTGGGTTAATTGGGCTTTTGGTATTAAGTTTTTTTAATTCTTTATATATTCTAGATATTAATACTCTGTCAGAAGAGTTGCTAGAAAAGATTTTTTTCCCATTCTATAGGTTCTCTATTCACATTTCTAACTGTTTTCTTTGCTCTTTAAAAGCTTTTTAATTTGATGCCATACCATTTATGAACTATTGCCATTATTTCTTGAGCTTTAGGCATGTTATTGAGAAGGTTTTTCCCTGTAAAGCTATAGAGGAAAAAATCCTATATTCTGGAATTTTCACCCTATATTTTCTACTTGGAGTTGCATAGTTTCTGTTCCTTTTCCTAGTTCTTTGATGCCTCTTGAGTTAATTCTGTGCAGGGTGAGAGAAAGGCTCTAATTTGATTTCTGTACATGTGGATAACTAGTTTTCCCACACTATTTGTTTAAAAGGCTGTCTTTTCTCTATTGTACATTTTTGGCATCTTTGTTAATAACAAGATGACTGATGCTGAGCATGGTGACATATGCCTGTAATCCCAGAGGTTTGGGAGGCTCAGACAGAAGGATCCCTTGTTTAAAGCCAGCCACAGTAAAAGCAAGGTGCTAAGCAACTCAGTGAGACCTTGTCTCTAAATAAAGTACAAAAAAGGAAAGAAAGAAAGAAAGAGAGAGAGAGAAAGAAAGAAAGAAAGAAAGAAAGAAAGAAAGAAAAGAAAAGAAAAGAAAAGAAAAGAAAAGAAAAGAAAAGAAAAGAAAAGAAAGAAGGAAGGAAGGAAGGAAGGAAGGAAGGAAGGAAGGAAGGAAGGAAGGAAGGAAGAGCGAGCTGGAGATGTGGCTCAGTGGTCAAGTGTCCCTGAGTTTCATTGCTGGTACCCACCCCCCAAAAAGAAAAATAAGATGAATGATAATATGTGGATTTGTCTCTGTGTCTTCTATTTTGTACCATTGATCAATGTATCTGTTTTTTATGCCAGTACCATTCAGTTTTTATTACTATAGCTCTGTAGTATAATTTGAAGTCAGGTTTTGTGATGCCTCTAGTATTGCTCTTTTTTTAATCTTAGGATTGCTTTGACTACTGTCTTTTATTCTTCCAAAAGAATTTTAGTATTGTTTTCCGCTTCTGTGAAGACTGTTAGTGGTATTTTGATGAGGAAATCTAAACCAAAATTCTAAATAGGATAATATTTCTAACATTATTCTAAAAATATATCTTATAAAGCTACTTTAATTAATTCCTAAATTTATTCTCATAAAACTGGTTGAGCTGCTTTCTCAAAGAGTTTCTTTGTTTCTCAGTCAAGGTGCACTAGTTCTCATATCTTTATAATCTTTCCCAATAGGAAGTAAGTTCTAAACATCAGTCCACTTTCTATCAATATTAACTATGCTCATCATAAATCCCTATGTAAAGTAAAAAGGGTTTATAAAAAGAGAAGAATATATCTTTATATGTTTTAACTTTCCTAAGTGTATAATATAACTTTCCACAATCAAGAATGAGACTACATATGGTGGGCTTTGTAAAATAAGCATAATAATTAGGTTTTCTAAGAGCCTGGAAATATGGGCTTGGGTTCTAGTTGATATAATCAATGTGGTGCCTAAAATTCTCATGACCTTTCAGAGGATGATTGTTGTCCATTATCAGATTTGTCCTCAATGTACTGAGATAGAAGAACAGCCTTCTACTTTGTCCTTGATATGCTGAGGTGTAGTAGAACAGCCTTCAAGGCATGAACTACCTGTTATGTCCTAGCCATTTGAAACTTAATTTGTTTGGCATTTACCATACTCATGCCTCCTGTCAGAAACATAAGCATGAAAATGAAAAGCCCCAATTATATAAAAAAGGGTCTCATGGTTTTGGTTTCCCACCAACCAGCACGGCTTTGCCAGCATTCATCCTCACTGTGACCCTGTCAAGACAGTGGGGAGAGCGGCTTTGCCAGACTTATTCTCACTGTGACCCTGTCAAGACAGTGAGTGGGGGATCGCCTTCACCATACAACCAGTGATGTCTTGACTTTTTCTTTTATCAATTTTATTCCTTCTATTTTCTTCTCTTCTCTAATTGTTCTGGCTAGAATTTGTAGCACTATAGTAAATAGGATATCCTTATCCTGGTTCAGATTTTAAAGGAAATGCTTTCAGTTTTTCTCCATTTGCTCTGAGTTTTACCCATTTGGCTTTTGGTCTTTGTATATAATCTTTACACTATGAAAATAGGTTCTTTCCATCCCTAGTTTCTTCATAAATGGGTGCTGAATTTTGTTGAGGATCTGCTCTGTATTTTTTCAGAAGTCTAAGTAATTTTTATTAGTCCTCATTTCTATTCATGTGGCAAACACCACATTTAATTTTATGATTTCACATACTGAGAGATATATTGGATACTTCCAAATTTAGAAAATTATAAATAAAATTCTTTAAATATTTTTGTATTGGTATTTGCATGGTCATAAATTTTCAATTCCTTTGGGTAAATACCAAGGAGGAGAATGGTTAAATCTTCTAGTCAAAGTAGATTTACTTTTATAACAGGCCACCACATTGTCTTTCAATGTATCTGTGCTGCTTTGTATTCCCAACAGCAATGATGAGAGTTCCTGTAGTTTCCATCCTAAAACATTCAGTGTGGTCAGTTTGCGAGAATCAGCTACATTAAGTGTGTATTGATATGGTATCTCATTGTGGTTGTAATTTACATGCCTCTGCTGACTTACACATCATTTTAGATGTATTTGTCATCTGTTATCTTCTTAATGAGAAATGTGCTAATCTCTTTCTTGAGAAAACGAATGTTCCTCTATTGTAAATTCTTTACTCTTTTGTCAAATATCAGTTGAATAAATTCATGTGGGTCTATTTCTAGGTTCTCCAGCTATTTATTTATTTATACTTTTTAAAATTTTATAGTATCAGATTATCATGATTTCTGTAATATTATAACTCTTACAGTTAAGTATATTCTGTCTCCCAAATTTCTTTTTTTATAGTTTCTTTTTAGTTATACATGACAGTAGACTTCATTTTGATAAAATTATACAAGCATATGATATATCTTATTCTAAATAAAACCCCATTCTTGTGGGTAGGCATGATGGTGAGATTCACTTAAGTATTTTCATATGAGTACATGGGAAATTTTAGTTAGATTTATTCTGCTGTCTTTTCTAATTTTATCCCCTTTCCCTTCCTTTCATTTCCTTTTCACTAATCTACTGAGCTTCTCTTCTTCCTCTCCCTGCCTTTATTGTGGTTTAGCTTCCACATATGAACAAAAACATTCAACTTTTTGTTTTTTTGAGATTGACTTATTTCACTTAGCATGGTAGTCTCTAGATCCATCCATTTGCTGGCAGATGTCATAAAGTCATTTGGGTTTACAGCTGAGAAATATTCATTGTGTATATAGTCTCTACATTCATTTACTTTCAAATGTGATAAAGTCATTTATGGCTAAAAATATGCCATTGTGTTTATATATCATAATTTATTTATCTATTCATCTCTGGATGGGCTTCAAATTTGGTTGCATAACTTAGGTATTGTGAATTTTGCTTCTATAAACACTGATGTCACTGTGGCACTGTAATATGCTGATTTTAAATTTTTTGGATATATGCTGAGGATGGGAATAACTGGTTAAATTGCCAATTCATTCCTAGATTCTTAATTTTTTTTTTTTTTTTTTTGGTGTTCATGGACCTTTATGTTACTCATTTATTTATCCATGGTTCTGAGGATCAAATCCAGTGCCTCACATATGTGAGGCATGTGGTTTACACTGAGGCAAAGCCCCAGGTCCCTAGATTTTTGACGAATCCCCCTACTGCCTTTTTAGAGGGGTTACACCAATTTACAGTCCCTCTACTGTTTTTTCGACTATTATGAATGGGATGGTTTTCATAATTTCATTTTCAGATGATTCATGATTGGAGTATAGGGATACATTTAGTATATGAATATTACTTGTATATACTGCTGCTTTGCTGAATTTATTAATGAGTTCTAGAATTTTTTGTCGAGTCTTTCAGGTTTTCTAAATATAGGATCATGTCATCATCAGAGAATAGATCTAGTTTGAACTCTTCTTTTCCTATTTGTATCCCTTTAATTTTTTTTATTTTGCCTAATTGCTCTAGTTAGAATTTAAGGACTATGTTGAATAGATGTGGTAAAAGAGGGCATTATTGTCTTGTTCCTGTTTTTAGAGGGTATGCTTCCAGTTTTTCTTCATTTAGAATAATTTTGGCCTTAGGATATATATATATATATCCCATACAATGTTGAGATTTGTTCCTTCTATCCCTAGTTTTTATAGTGTTTTGAAAATAAATAGATGTTGTATTTTGTCAATATTATGTGTAAATCTATTGAGATAATCATGTGGTTCTCGTCTTCAATTCTGTTTATGTGGTGTATTACATTCATTACTTTCCATATTTTAAACTAAGCTTGCAGCACTCTAATGAATCCCACCTGATCATGGTGCACTATCTTTTAAATACAATTTTATATGTGACTTGCAAGAATTTTATTTTAAAAATTGCATCTAAGTTCATCAAAGTTATAGATCTGAAATTTTCTTGATATGTCTGTCAGATTTTGGTATCAGAATTATACTAGCTTCATTGAATGAGTTTAGGAGAGTTTCCTCCTTTTCTATTTCATGGAGTAATTTGAGGAGGATCATTGTTAGTTCTTCCTTGAAAGTCTCATAGAACTTGATTAATAATCTATCTGGTCCTGGGATTTTCTTTGTTGATAGATTTTTTATGGCATCTTCAATTTAATTGCTTGAAATTGATCTATTTAAATTTTCTATATCCTACTGATTCAACTTCGGTAGGTAATATGCCTCTAGGAATTTGTCAATATCTTGAAGATTTTCTACTTTATTCGAGTATAAGTTTTCAAAGCAGTTTCCAATTATCCTTTGTATTTCAGTAGTATCTGTAGTGATATTTGGAGTTTCATCATGTATTTTAACAATTTTAGTTTTTTTTTCCTCCCCTTCTTTGAGTTAGCTTGGCTAAGGGTTTATCAATTTTGTTTATTCTTTTATAGAGCCAACTTTTGTTGATTTTTAAAAAATTATTACTTAATCTCAATTTCATTGAGTTGAGTCTGATTTAGATTATTTTCTGTCTTCTATTGATTTTGGTGTTGATTTTCTTTTTTAGGGCCTTTAAATTTAATGTTAGATTTTTTATTTGGTTATCTGTTATTTTAATGAATGAGCTCAATGCTGTGAACTTTCCTCCAAGAACCACCTTCATAGTGGCTTAGAGTTTTTTGTGTGTTGTATCTCTATTCTCAATTACTTCCAAATGTTTTTTCATTCCTCATTTATTTTCTACCCATCCATCATTTAATACTGAATTATTTAGTCTCCAATTTTTAGAGTAGTTTCTATTTTTGTCCTATCATTGATTTCTAATTTTTCTCACATTAGGAACTGATAATATACAGGGTATTATCTCTATTTTTTATTTTTGTTAATGGTTGATTTGTAGCCTAAAAGTTGGTCTATTTTAGAAAATATTTCAAGTTCTGCCAAGAGTATGGATTCAGTCATTGATGGATGAGTTATTCTGTGTCTCTCTTAAGTCTAGACTATTGATTATGTTTTTTATTTCTGTAACTTCTTTATTTAGTTTTTGTTTGGATGATATATCTAGTGTTGAGGGAGGTGTGTTGAAATAACCCAGTATAATTCTGTTGTGGTCTATTTGATTCTTGATACTGAGGAGGGTTTGTTTTATTTATGTAGCAACTCCATTATTTAGGGAACAAATATTTATGGCTGTTATTTCTTACTGTTTTATGATTCCTTTAAGCATTATGAAATAGTTTTCTTTGTCTCTTCTGATTAACTTTAGTTTGTAGTCTACCATTTCTTATACAAAACCCTATCATAAATAGAAAACACTGCTTATGTACAAAGGCCTTGTGAATTGCCGCAGTCTGGCTGCAGCAAAATAACCAGGGGGTGACGAACAACTTGTGTAGATTGATACAGCAGGAGTGGGAGCCGTTTATTGCAGGACAGGAGCAGTATTTATACATTCCACACAGCTTATCTAATTAGCATAAACTAGATACATCAGTCAACCAATAAGGAATCTCCACACTTAATGGCTCGCTTTTGTTACTTCTCAAACCACTCCCTCTGGCATTTTGCCAGGCACCATCCAGACTTGTTTATGAACTCTAACATTCCCCTGGCAAAATGCCAGGTGTTATTTTGACTTGTTTACAGACTCCAACAGTGAATGAATATATATATATATATATATATATATATATATATATATATATATATATATATATATTCACATTTCAGCTTTATTCTGTGGATGTCTTCCTCTATTATTTGAGTCTTTGAGTCTCTTGGAGACAGCATATTTTGTGTCTTGTTTTTTGCTCCAATCTGCAAGCCTATATCTTTTGATTGATGAGTTTAGACCATTTACATTTAATATTATTATAAAAGATGCTTTTTATTTCTTGCAATTTTGGTTTATTTAAATTTTAAGTTAAATTTGATTCCCCTTTGACTGAGTATTCTAGGGTTGTTTTTTTTCTCTGCTGGTTTTCATTTTTAGTCTCCATTTCTTCTTCATAAAATATTTTATTCAGTATGTTTTGAAGTGCCAACTTTCTAGTTGTAAATTCTTTTAACTTTTGTGTATCATAAAATGTTTTTATTTCATTTTCAATCTGAAGCTTTATTTTGCTGATGTAGTATTTTGGTTGGCATCCTTTTCTTTCATAGCTTAGTGTATGTTAGTCCAAGACTTACTAGATTTTAGGATCTGGGTTGAAAAATCAAATAAGTTCTGGATTAGTTTGTTTGTCCCTAAATGTGACCAGTCATTTTTCTCTTGATGCTTTTAAAATTTAATCCTTTTTTCTGTATGTTAGCCATTTTCATAATAATGTGTTTTGGAGTGGATCTATTGTAATTTTGTATATTTGGATTTCTGTATGTTTCCTGTATTTGATTTTCTATTTCATTTTTAAGGATTGGGAAATTTTCTGATATTATCTCATTGAAATATTTGTTCTTTATTTAGTTGTATTTCAGAGCTTTCATCTCTCATGATAGCTCTTATTTTTGTCTTTTTTCAAGTTATTCTGTATTTCTTGGAAGTGATGTTCATGGTCTCTTAACATCTTTTCTCCATGGTCAACCTTATTTTTAAGATCATATACTTGGTCTAGTCTGTTGATAATGCTTTCCATTGAACTTATAATTTGGTTTACTTATCCCTTGATTTTGAAGATTTCTTGTTGATTATTCTTCAGAATTTTTATCTCCTTATTATAGTAATTTTCCCCTTCTTGTATTTTCTCTCTGATTTCTTCCCTTCATCATCTTTTATCTCATGGATCAGTTTAACTATGTATTTTCTAAATCCCATCTCTGATATTTTGTCTACTGTGGTGTCAATGGAGTTTGTTGTTGAAGCATTCTGTGTTTTTCGGGACTGTTCATTCCCTTGCTTTTTCGTATGGTTTGTGTGAGGGATCCAACTATCTGAATAGGATGTGAAGCTCTATAATTTCTGACTTATGATCTTATAATGTCCCTCTATATGACTAATTCTTTACAGATTGGGGGTTGTATACCCAATAATGGCAACAATCTATGCAAACAATATATAGCAGACTAGGTACTTAGTTCCTATTTTGATATCTACAGTGTTAATTGATACAATAGGCAGAAATTGTAGGATCACCAATTTCCATCAATAAAAACAGTAAATAATCATAAATTATGTCTGGCACAAAAAAAATCAAACAAAGGTGTAGTCTATGACTTCTGCCATATGAATTATCATGGAAGCATTGGTGGGGGGTGTTATATAGATCAATTAATGTTAAGAATTGTTAAGGATACAGTTGAGTAAGAGAAAAGGAGAAAAAAAGAGAGTGAGAGAAAAAGGATATAGAGTTATGGTAAAGACAATATAAAAAATATAAAAATACTGTAATCAAAGAACTCAACCCTCAAAAAAATAGAGCTTGGAAAAATAACAACCATCATAAAAAGGCTAGAAATGAGGAAAGAAAAACAATTATGTGTACACACACACACAGAATAGGGTCAGGCACTGGAGACCTATACACACACACACACACACACACACACACACACACATATATATATATATATATATATATATATATATATATATATATATATATACACCATCCTTGAATTAATCAGTACACATTAAGAAGTTAAGGAGTCATTTTCACTACAGTGAATAAAATAGTCAGTGAGCATATGCATTCATTTTCTGCACCCAACTCATTTTCTACTCATTTCTTCTTGCAGTTTGAGCTGAGAAAGGGAGTATGGGCTATAGGCTGTCAAGTTATTTCTTTTTATTGTCTTGCTCACCAGTTGGTTGGGATTTAAGACTTCTCAACTTTCCTTCTTAGGGGATGTGTATGAGGTGGCAGGGGAAGAGCTATCTGTTTCACTCCCAGGATGTTTTTACCACTGGGTTCTCTGAGAGGAATTGTAGTAGATATAGTTCCCAGTTGTAGTAACTTAAGTTTAATGAGGTTCCAGTTGCTTTATTGCATGGTGAGCTTCACAATTTCTGTTATTCTTAGATACTGCCTTTTCTGTCCTCCTGGAGTCATTCATCAAGCCACAAAAGTGTTGGGCCAGGTGGCAAAGATACTGGCTGGGCCTGGCTGGGAAGTAGCAGACTGGGCTGCCCACCAGATAGAGGACCAGGAGTTGGGGGAACCAGGAGTAAGGGGATGTGGGAGGCCTGTGTGTATTGGGACCTTCAGGACTGGACAGGTTGGGCAGACTGGGCAGGCCAGGACCACATGGGTGCAGAGAATAGGGCAGGCACTGGAGACCAGTCTGACTCTGGACAGGTAGGCTAGGCAAGCCGAAAGCTAAATACGTTCACACCATCCTTTCAACTTCCTGACTTACTGTAGCTGACTTGTGAGTTCCTGAAAGCCACAGGACTCACAGGGTTGGGGAAAACCAGTTTCTCCCCAGCTTTTCCAACTTGTGCTCCCAGGGAAAATGCGCTATATTTCTCATTTTCCCCAGGTTTGTTAGGCTCAGTTTAGTCTTTGCTAGACTCAGATAGGTTTCAGCAAAACTATCCGTGAACTCACCGATCTGGGTTTCCAGCTGTAGTCCCAAGATGGCTCCTGGTCGGCTTGCCACAAATGATTGATAAACTTAAGGTGAGAATTTTTTAGACCCATTTAATGAGTTTAACAGCCTATTGTTCAGCTAGAAGAGACTCCCCCTCTACTCTAAGGATTTTCTGCTGTAATCCTCCAGCAGAAGTAGTATTCCTGCTGTTTGAATGTAGCCAAGCTAGAAGAAATGCAGCCTCATTCCAATCTACCATCTTCTATTAATCCCAACTTTTTATTTTATTTTTTTTTATTGTTGGTTGTTCAAAACATTACATAGTTCTTGATATATCATCTTTCACAGTTTGCTTCAAGTGGGTTATGAACTCCCATTTTTAGCCCATATACAGATTGCAGAATCACATCAATTACACATCCATTGATTTACATATTGCCATACTAGTGACTGTCGTGTCCTGCTACCTTTCCTATCCTCTACTATCCCCCATCCCCTCCACTCCCCTCCCCTCTTCTCTCTCTACCCCCTCTACTAACCTTCATTTCTCCCCCTTGTATTATTTTTCCCTTTCCCCTCATTTCCTCTTGTATGTTCTTTTGTATAACCCTGAGGGTCTCCTTCCATTTCCATGCAATTTCCCTTTTCTCTCCCTTTCCCTCCCACCTCTCATCTCTGTTTAATGTTAATCTTCTTCTCATGCTCTTCGACCCTACTCTGTTCTTAGTTACTCTCCTTATATCAAAGAAGACATTTGGCATTTGTTTTTTAGGGATTGGCTAGCTTCACTTAGCATAATCTGCTCTAGTGCCATCCATTTCCCTGCAAATTCTATGATTTTGTCATTTTTTAATGCAGAGTAATACTCCATTGTGTATAAATGCCACATTTTTTAATACATTCGTCTATTGAAGGGCATCTGGGTTGGTTCCACAGTCTTGCTATTGTGAATTGAGCTGCTATGAACATCGATGTAGCAGTGTCCCTGTAGCATGCTCTTTTTAGGTCTTTAGGGAATAGACCAAGAAGGGGAATAGCTGGGTCAAATGGTGGCTCCATTCCCAGCTTTCCAAGAAATCTCCATACTGCTTTCCAAATTGGCTGCACCAATTTGCAGTCCTACCAGCAATGTACAAGTGTACCCTTTTCCCCACATCCTCGCCAGCACTTGTTGTTGTTTGACTTCATAATGGCTGCCAATCTTACTGGAGTGAGATGGTATCTTAGGGTGGTTTTGATTTGCATTTCTCTGACTGCTAGAGATGGTGAGCATTTTTTCATGTACTTGTTGATTGATTGTATGTCCTCCTCTGAGAAGTGTCTGTTCAGGTCCTTGGCCCATTTGTTGATTGGGTTGTTTGTTCTCTTATTGTCTAATTTTTGGAGTTCTTTTATACTCTGGATATTAGGGCTCTTTCTGAAGTGTGAGGAGTAATGATTTGTTCCCAGGATGTAGGCTCTCTATTTACCTCTCTTATTGTTTCTTTAGCTGAGAAAAAACTTTTTAGTTTGAGTAAGTCCCATTTGTTGATTCTAGTTATTAACTTTTGTGCTATGGGTGTCCTATTGAGGAATTTGGAGCCCGACCCCACAGTATGTAGATCGTAGCCAACTTTTTCTTCTATCAGATGGCGTGTCTCTGATTTGATATCAAGCTCCTTGATCCATTTTGAGTTAACTTTTGTGCATGGCGAGAGAAAGGGATTCAGTTTCATTTTGTTGCATATGGATTTCCAGTTTTCCCAGCACCATTTGTTGAAGATGCTATCCTTCCTCCATTGCATGCTTTTAGCCCCTTTATCAAATATAAGATAGTTGTAGTTTTGTGGGTTGGTTTCTGTGTCCTCTATTCTGTACCATTGGTCCACCCGCCTGTTTTGGTACCAGTACCATGCTGTTTTTGTTACTATTGCTCTGTAATATAGTTTGAAGTCTGGTATCGCTATACCGCCTGATTCACACTTCCTGCTTAGAATTGCTTTTGCTATTCTGGGTCTTTTATTTTTCCATATGAATTTCATGATTGCTTTATCCATTTCTACAAGAAATGCCGTTGGGATTTTGATTGGCATTGCATTAAACCTATAGAGAACTTTTGGTAATATCGCCATTTTGATGATGTTAGTTCTGGCTATCCATGAACAGAGTATATTTTTCCATCTTCTAAGATCTTCTTCTATTTCTCTCTTTAGGGTTCTGTAGTTTTCATTGTATAAGTCTTTCACCTCTTTTGTTAGGTTGATTCCCAAGTATTTTATTTTTTTTTGAAGATATTGTGAATGGAGTGGTTGTCCTCATTTCCATTTCAGAGGATTTGTCGCTGATATACAGGAATGCCTTTGATTTATGCGTGTTGATTTTATATCCTGCCACTTTGCTGAATTCATTTATTAGCTCTAATAGTTTCTTTGTAGACCCTTTTGGGTCTACTAGGTATAGAATCATATCATCTGCAAATAGTGATAATTTAAGTTCTTCTTTTCCTATTTTGATGCCTTTAATTTCTTTCGTCTGTCTAATTGCTCTGGCCAGTGTTTCGAGAACTATGTTGAACAGAAGTGGTGAAAGAGGGCATCCCTGTCTTGTTCCAGATTTTAGAGGGAATGCCTTCAATTTTTCTCCATTCAGAATGATGCTAGCCTGCGGCTTAGCATAGATTGTTTTTACAATATTGAGGTATGTTCCTGTTATCCCTAGTTTTTCTAGAGTTTTGAACATAAAGGGATGCTGTACTTTGTCGAATGCTTTTTCCGCATCTATCGAGATGATCATATGGTTCTTATTTTTAAGTCTATTGATGTGGTGAATAACATTTATTGATTTCCGTATATTGAACCAGCCTTGCATCCCAGGGATGAATCCTACTTGATCATGGTGCACAATTTTTTTGATATGTTTTTGTATCCGATTCGCCAGAATTTTATTGAGGATTTTTGCATCTAGGTTCATTAGAGATATTGGTCTGAATTTTTCTTTCTTTGAAGTGTCTTTGTCTGGTTTAGGTATCAGGGTGATGTTGGCCTCGCAGAATGAATTTGGAAGTTCTCCCTCTTTTTCTATTTCCTGAAGTAGCTTGAAAAGTATTGGTATTAGTTCCTCTTTAAAGGTTTTGTAAAATTCTGCTGTATACCCATCCGGTCCTGGGCTTTTCTTAGTTGGTAGTCTTTTGATGGTTTCTTCTATTTCCTCGATTGATATTGGTCTGTTGAGGTTGTCTATATCCTCCTGACTCAATCTGGGTAGATCATATGACTTAAGAAATTTATCTATGCCTTCACTATCTTCTAATTTATTGGAGTATAAGGATTCAAAATAATTTTTGATTATCTTCTGAATTTCTGAAATGTCTGTTGTGATATTGCCTTTTTCATCCCGTATGCTAGTAATTTGAGTTCTCTCTCTTCTTCTTTTTGCTAGCATGGCTAAGGGTCTGTCGATTTTGTTTATTTTTTCAAAGAACCAACTTTTAGTTTTGTCAATTTTTTCAATTGTTTCTTTTGTTTCGATTTCATTAATTTCAGCTCTGATTTTAATTATTTCTTGCCTTCTACTTCTTTTGCTGTTGTTTTGCTCTTCTTTTTCTAGGATTTTGAGATGAAGTATGAGATCATTTATTTGTTGGTTTTTTCTTTTTTTAAGGAATGAACTCCAAGCAATGAATTTTCCTCTTAGAACTGCTTTCAATGTGTCCCATAGATTCCGATATGTTGTGTCTGTGTTTTCATTAATCTCTAAGAATTTTTTAATTTCCTCCTTGATGTCTTCTATAACCCATTGATCATTCAGTAACCTATTGTTCATTCTTCAAGTGATGTATGCTTTTTCCTTCCTTCTTTTATCGTTGATTTTCAGTTTCATTCCATTATGATCAGAAAGGATGCATGGTATTATCTCTACTCCTTTATATTGTCTAAGAGTTGCCCTGTGACATAATATATGATCTATTTTTGAGAAGGATCCATGTGCTGCTGAGAAAAAAGTGTAACTGCTTGATGTTGGGTGGTATACTCTATATATGTCAATTAGGTCTAGGTTATTAATAGTGTTATTGAGTTCTATAGTTTCCTTATTCAACTTTTGTTTGGAAGATCTGTCCAGTGGCGAGAGAGGTGTGTTGAAGTCTCCCATGATTATGGTATGGTGGTCTATTAGACTCTTGAACTTGAGAAGAGTTTATTTGATGAACATAGCTGCACCATTGTTTGGGGCATATATATTTATGATTGTTATGTCTTGTTGGTGTATGGTTCCCTTAAGCAGTATGTAGTGTCCCTCTTTATCCCTTTTGATTAACTTTGGCTTGAAATCTATTTTATTTGATATGAGTATGGACACTCCTGCTTGTTTCTGAAGTCCATATGAGTGATATGATTTTTCCCAACCTTTCACCTTCAGCCTATGTATGTCTTTTCCTATCAAATGTGTCTCCTGTAGGCAGCATATTGTTGGGTCTTGTTTTTTGATCCATTCTACTAGCCTGTGTCTCTTAATTGGTGAGTTTAAGCCATTAATATTTAGGGTTATTATTGAGATATGGGTTGTTGTTCCAGCCATATTTGTTTATTTATGTTACTAAACATGGTTTGTTTTCCTCTTTGATTATTCCCCCCCCCCTTTACTGTCCTACCTCCCACTGTTGGTTTTCATTGTTATTTTCCATTTCCTCTTCCTGTAATGTTTTGCCGAGGATGTTTTGAAGAGATGGTTTTCTAGCTGCATATTCTTTTAACTTTTGTTTGTCGTGGAAGGTTTTAATTTCATCTTCCAATCTGAAGCTTAATTTCGCTGGATACACAATTCTTGGTTGGAACCCATTTTCTTTCAGTGTTTGAAATATGTTATTCCAGGATCTTCTAGCTTTCAGAGTCTGTGTTGAAAGATCAGCTGTTATCCTGATTGGCTTACCCCTAAATGTAATCTGCTTCCTTTCTCTTGTAGCTTTTAAAATTCTCTCCTTATTCTGTATGTTGGGCATCTTCATTATAATGTGTCTAGGTGTGGATCTCATAATTTTGCACATTCGGCGTCCTGTAGGCTTCTAGAATTTGGGATTCTGTCTCATTCTTCAAGTCTGGGAAGTTTTCTCGTATTATTTCATTGAATAAATTGCTCATTCCTTTGGTATGGAGTTCTATACCTTCTTGTATCCCAATGACTCTTAAGTTTGGTCTCTTATTGTTATCCCATATTTCTTGGATGTTCTGCTCATGGTTTCTTAACAGTCTTGCTGAGCTGTCTATGTTCTTTTCAAGTTGAAATACTTTGTCTTCATTGTCTGATGTTCTATCTTCTAAGTGTTCTACTCTGCTGGTAGTATTCTCAATTGAGTTTTTAAGTTGGTTTATTGCTTCCTGCATTTCTAGGATTTCTGTTTGTTTGTTTTTTATAACCTCTATCTCCCTGTATAGTTGATCCTTTGCTTCCTGGATTTGTTTGTGTAATTCCTTGTCGAAGTGATCTTTCATTGTCTGATTTTGCTGTCTAATGTCTTCCTTGATACTCCAGATCATCTGAAGCATATATATCCTGAATTCTTTATCTGACATTCCATCTGCTGAAGCTGTTACCTCTTCTAAAGTTGAGTTGACCTGCATTGCTTGCAGTCCTTTCTTTCCTTGTCTTTTCATACTGCTTGCGTTTCTTTCTTCTTGGTGAAACTGTTGTGTTTTTGAAATTTCCCCCCCCCCCTATATATTTATATTGCTCTTCTATAGTTGAAAAGTCTCCCTTGCAGGTGCGGGAGGGGGCTCTGCTCTGCCCCTCCTCCAATTGGTGTGAGGTGTCTACCACGCCCGCGGACCCCTGGGCCTGATCCGCTGTTTTGTCGCAGGTCTGCCTACCTTGCAGGTGGGGGCGAAGGCTCTGCCCTGCCCCTCCTACCACGCCCGGGGACCGCTAGGCCTGATCTGCAGGTTGGTCGCTGGTCTGCCCACCTTGCGGGCACGGGTGGCAGTTCCGCTCCACCCCCACTCCAATTGGTGTCACTTGACCACCACACAGGCGGGCCACTGGGCCTGATCTGGGAGCGGGCGAAGGCTCTGCTCTGTCCCTACTCCAGTTGGGGTGAAGTGTGTACCACGCTGGCAGGCCGCTAGGCCTGATCCACCGGTCTGTCGCAGGTCTGCTTAACTTGCCGGCTTGGGCGGCGGCTCTGCCCTGCCCCTCCTACCACGCCTGCAGACCGCTGGGCCTCATCTGCAGGTTGGTCGCAGGTCTGCCTACCTTGCGGGCATGGGCGGTGGCCCCGCTCCTCCCCTCTGGCTCGACGACAAAGCGAGAGAGACTCGGGTATCTGTGACTCACCCTCCCTACCAGGAGACCAACTGTTTCGGTCGCCGCTGGCACCGATGAAGTTCTCTCCTCGGCCGCTCTCCGATGACATCAGATCTCTGCCATGCTGGCATCCCCTGTTCTATGGCTGAATCCCATTTTCTTCTCTTCCAATAGGCGGAGCTGTGCCCTCTGAGCCGAGCTTCTGCCCTCTATGTGCTGACAGAAATCCCTGTAAGGTGGCTCCTGGGAGTCTCTCAATCCTGTTAGTCCAGAGCCCTTTCACTTATCCGGCCCCTCCCCCTGTTCCTCCTCCCAGCCAGCCAGCCAGGTCCTGTTCACCGGAGGCGGTTCCCCAAGGATCTGATTACACTTGCAGCCCCACCGCGTGTCCTATATCCCGAACAATGAACACCCTCTCTGTCATTCATCTAAGCCCCAGTGCTGTGGTGGGGTGATCTGGGAACCAACAGTTTAATTTTTCCGGACCCCTTTGGTGGGCACGCCCTCAGAAACTGGCGGCTAAGATCTTGGGTGTCGCCGCTGGTGTTAAGGGGAGGTGGGGATCTGGAATCCCCTCTTTCCCTAAAGACACGCCCCCGGAGAGATTCCCGAGGTTTCCTGGCTGCTTGTATCTGGGGGGGGTGGGAGTCACACACCTGCTAACGTGGATTCCGCTGGGAAGGAATTCTGTCAGCGGAACTCTGGTGATGTCACCTCTCTGCTATGGCGGGCCCCAGGCTCCTTGCCGGAGTGTCCGAAGGGAGGGGTGGGACTGGTCTGTCTCTGGTTGGTTTCAGCTCCCGGTTCCCTATTTCATGAAGGCTTGGCGAGAGACCTCTTCCTAGAGTCCCTGCACCGCTCCTGCTGCGCTGCGCCTCGGAGGCTATCCACCCTGACGCGGGGGCCGCGTGCAGGCAGCCAACAGTCGTGGAGTCGCGCGGGCAGCGGCTGGCGGGTCTGGACCTCTGCGCTGCGTGGCGGAGATTCACTCGTCTAGCGCAAACTGTCACCTCCAAAATCCTACCAATTCCCGGCCGGTCTCTCTTTAGTGGAATTTTGCTAGGAGTTTCTCAGCAGGTCGAATCTAAGCGTATCCATGCGTCTCTCTGACCCCGTTGTTGCGGAAGTACTGAAAGCGCTGCCTCCCCACTCGCCGCCATGTTGGATCCCAATCCCAACTTTTTAAAGGGATTAAATTAAACATTCTGTGTCTTTTACATTTCTTTGAAAGTTAATTTTATAATATAAATAATATAGAACATTCAAGAACTATGGTATCATATTAGAGGATACAAAATAGGTCTAACTTGAGTATAAAAAAAGATGGAATAGGGAACAACAATGTTTGAAGATAATCTCCCAGAGTTTTCATAGTTGATGACAAAAACACACAGAAAAAAATAGTTGTTATAATCTCTGAGTACTCCGATCTTGTAAATAATGTAAGAATTAAGCTTAACATGTTGAAATTGCACAAATAAAAATATAAAGAAGAAATATTAAAAGCTGCAAGAGAGGGTTGGAGAAAAACACCTTTTCTACACAGGGTCAAGGAGAAAAATTATATCAAACTTTTCCTTAGAAGACACGTAACTAAAAAGAAAGAAATTGGAAACCTTTAAAGTGCTGAAAGTAGTTAATTAACACAAACCTAGAATTTTATATTGAGCCAAATCATTTTTTCAAGCTGATGGAGAAACAAATTTTGCCATGTTAAAAAAATTTGACCATACCCATTGCCAGCAAAACTGTCCTGACAAAAGTGTTTTATTTCTTCAATGAAAAGGAAAATGATATAGGCCAATAACTGCAATCTACATAAATAAAACAAGAATGTCAGAAAAAAAATAAATGAAAGTAATTTTTAAACTCTTTAATTGTTATTATTATCAGAATATTGCATTGAGTCATGCTTCCCAGGTTCTGTGCTCTTATCCAATCTGCTATATGGGATAACTGGCAAAGCATATGTCCACTTTATGTATTAAATGTATACAATATAGCTATCTTTAGTAAATTTCTGAATTTATCATTTTCTACCTAATTCCAGTGCATTTTGAATAAAAGAAAATATGGAAGCCTCTCTAGACTCCTGTGGTACTGAAGTGGAAACATTCTATTTGTCAAATGCCTAATTTTTATAGGTCTAAAAGATAGATATTAAAAGTAGCAATAAAAATAATATGCCTAGTGATTTTAACACATGGACCTGTGAAATGGATGACAGAACTGCCATAGGAATGAGGGAGGAGGATGGGGAATTAAGACAGTGTTATGCTGTAGAAGTCATACATAACAGCTCTCAGTGGTCAAAGATGAACCTATCTGAATAGCAACATAAATAAAAGATCATGAATTCTGATTCAAAGACAAAATATATATGCATGAGTTTATACTGATGAAAATAAATTAATAAGCCAATAAACAGGGGAGAAGAAACTAATGTCTTTGTAGAAGTCCTCTAAATAATTTGGAGAAAATGCCACCAGGAAGATTGAGCATATCTTTCCTTTTAAATGTGAGCTACGCATGATGATTTATTTTCTAAGAGTACAGCACAGAGAGAAAGAACAGGTTAACCTTTCTGCTTAGATATGGGACAAACATACCTCAACTAGGCTGATCAAGGTCAACATAAAGAGAGATAAATCATTTGGATAGTGATAAAAATAGTGCTTCACCATATATTATCTTACTCCCAAATATTTCTAACTGTAGTCTAATCATTAAGAAAAATATTAAGCAGATCCAAACCAAGAGGGAAATTCTAAAAAAAAAAAAAAAAAAAAAATGACAGTACTCAAACCTGTCAAGGTCATCAAGGTCATCAAAACCTAGGAAAATCTTGGAAATTTTCTGGATTATTCTGGATTATCTAGAGAACCAGAACCAACTTCCTTTTTCTTATACTTGCTGTAAGTATTTGCTCATGCATTTACGGAGTTTGAAAAGCCCAACATCTATGTGGCAAAAAAATGAGTCCCAGGGAGAGATCAGAGTATGGTTTTAATCCAAGTCTGAATCTGAAGGAAGAAGACTGATGTTGAAGTTCAAAAACAGGCAGAGGGAAAGAATTTCATCCATAGGCTTTTATTCTATTCAGGCCTTCAGTAAGTTACAAAGGGCCCACTGTCACTGAGGAGAGAAATCTGCTTTATCCAGTCTGCCAATCCAAATATTAACCTTATACAGAATGTCTCTCACAGACATACCCATAATTAATGTTTATCAAAAGATCTGGGTATCCTGTGAGTTTTTCAATTTTCACATAAAATCATGTGCATGTTTTCACAAAAATGGCCTAAGAAGAAATGGTAACTCATTGTAGTATGTATTCTAGTTGGAGTCTTAGAATAGTAAAAGGATATTAGGTAAAACCAATTATATTTGAATAAAGTATGGACTTTGGGTAATAGGAATATATCAATATCAGTTCATTAATTGCAACAAATGTTCCATTACAATATATTAGGAACAAGGAAAACTGGGATATGGGGTATGTTGGAACTTAGTGCCATTTTGTAATTTTTCTTTAAATATATAGTGCCCTAAACAACTATTAAAATTAAATAATAAATTGAAAATTTTGTTTATTAGTTGATCTAGTCACATTCCAACTGTTCAATAATCATATTTTTATAATGGCCAGCATTCTGAACAATTCAAATGCAGATAACAGAATATTTGCATTGAGTCATGCTTCCCAGGTTCTGTGCTCTTATCCAATTTGCTATATGTGATAACTGGCAAAGCATATGTCAACTTTATATATTAAATACATACAATACAGCTTTCTTTAGTAGATTTCTAAAGTTATAATTTTCTACCTAACTCAAGTGCATTTTGAATAATAGAAAATAAGGAAATCTCTCTAGACTCCTGTGGTACTGACGTGGAAACATTATGTCTTAGGCTCCTTCTATTTGGAAAATGCCTTCATCATCTGTCTTTTGTTTTAGTCACACTGGCTACACAACCCTCTGCTTGAATAAATAAGAATATTTTTGGCGGGCGTGGTGGCACATGCCTGTAATCACAAAAGCTCGGAGGCTGAGATAGGAAGATTACAAATTCAAAGCCACCCTCAGAAATGGTGAGGCAATAAGCAGCTCAGTGAGACCTTGACTCTAAATAAAATACAAAATAGGGCTAGGGATGCGGCTCAATTCAGGAGTGCCCCTGAATTCAATCTCTGGTACCCCACCCCCCCCAAAAAAAAGGAATATTACCATATACCATATATAATTCTGGAACATACTCAGATCCAGGAATTCTCTAAACTTGCAAAGCAATGACAACAGTTGGATGTATTCCTGTAGATTTATATATGTGTGTATTGAGTGCTGTCAACTTCCCGTGAAAGAGTATAAATTTCCTATGTTCATATATGAATATACCACAGTAAATCTCCACATCATGTACATCCACAAGACTGGGATCTTAATTAGAATAAGATATACTCCCTGTTTATATAAATATGTCAAAATAGACTACTGTGATGATTTAACTAAAAGAGCAAATAAAAAATGAATTTTAAAAAACAGCATAAATATATTTTGAGTAGAGAATACAGTTTTCATGAGATTTTCAAAGGAGTCTGGGACTAAAAACAGTATAGACTATAGACTCAGTGCCCTATAAATCAGAGCTATTTTATCACATGAAATTTTCTAACTACTTCCAGGTTAAAGGAATAAGACCATAACTTATTTTACTCATTCCCTAGATGGCAAAATCAATGAATGATACATTTCTTATAAAACCTTATCTGTTATGGTGGTTGCAGAGCTTTTTGGAAAATATTGCCAATTTATCAAACTGCATCTCTCTTGATCAACTCTTGAAAATTTTATTATCAAGCTACAACTATTATGCAAATATACTCATCATTTTGTTGAAGCTATTCTTAAATAGCTCAGAATTTGGCAATAATTTCAAAGTCCCATGACTTCTAAGACTCAGTAATTAGTGTTCTTTGATTATCCCAGTGATGATTGACTTTGGCACTAGACCTCAGTTCAGAATCAAATGGTAACAATGTTTACATAATTTTATATTCATGTTTTAAAGATTATATTCAAATTAGGAATTGAAGAACCACAAAAATTCTTTAAAGTTTTTAACAAAGGAATAGAATATTCTTTTGTTATCACTGTTTTCCAGATGAAAGAAATAGTTTTATTATCCTACTATGAATCACATAAATAGTTATCATTTAGACAGGACTGAAATTATTTTAATTGTTGCAGCAGTACAACATCATAGTGACATTCACTAAAGAGAAAAATAATTTAGCAAGAGACTTGTCTTTTAATTACCTTCACATTTTTTATTTTTAAATTTTTCTTTAAAATAAAATTCTTTAAAATATAATTTGATTTAAACTTGAATTGGAAAGTTATATTTAAATCGAAGAAATGTCTTGATACCTGTCAAATTCATTGATACATGAATGTGTCTCCAATGTAACTCAAATTTAATTGGCATTAAATGTGGAAAATCTAGACTTACATAATAAAAGACTCTTCAATTAAGGATACATGACAGGTGGCTACCTTTTTTCACAACTTTAAAGTTGTGAAAAAATAAATTTTAGCAGTTATAAAAATTATCCTTGTGGGAGAAGTTATTCAAGCTAATAAAATTAAGTTTAATATATTAATATAAACTTTTTATAGTCTAGCATCAGCAACCTTGCTGAATGCAGCCAACAGCCCAGTCTAGAAAAGGATTATTGACAGTAAGAAAAGGGATACTTTTATCTAAAACAATTAACTGGATGGCAATCATTCGAGACTTAGTAGATCCAATTATTTGCCCATAATCCATCATTTTATTTAATTCCTTGTTTGGTGGTAGCAAAAATAGTTATGTGGAGATGTGAAGTAGTGGCATAATTTAGCACTACAATATTACTGTAAATCTGAAACTTCACAATAGGGCAGTCTGCCCTAGTGTGGTGTTATTATGTTTTAGACCAGCCAAGTCATTAGCAAAGCTAAAAGCACAACCCAACTCCCTGGCCTTCCTATCTATTTTCTCCAATTTATTAATCATTAAGGTTTCTTTTAGATTTTGTGCTTCTTTTCTTTCTTTCTTTGTTTTAATTTTACTATCATTTATAGTAAGAAATTTATAGGAAAGGAAAGGTTTGTTTGTTTTTGTACTGAGGATTGAACCCATGGGTGCTTTACCACTGAGCTACATCCACAATCCATATATATATATATATATATATATATATATATATATATATATATATATAATTTTGAAGAAGATCTCACTAACTCACTAAGGATCTTGCTGATTGCTGAGGTTGCCCTCAAACTTGCAATCCTCCTGCCTCAGCCACCTGAATCAATGGGATTACAGTCGTGTGCACCATGGTTGGCTCAGATAACTGACTTTTGAGGAACTGACATTTTGGTTTAAAGATAGTTTTATGTACTTTTCTTCTATCCCTATAAATAACTCTCAAGAAAACCCTATGTTTAAATCATGGCATTTGCTGGTAAATGGATGGAACTGGAGAAGATAATGCTAAGTGATGTTAGCCAATCCCCCCTAAAAAATGCCGAATTTTTTCTCTGATATAAGGAGATTGACTCATAGTGGGATTGGGAGGGAGAGCATAGGAGGAAGAGATGAATTCTAGAATGGGAAGAGGGGTGGGAGGGAAAGGGATGGGACAGGGGATTAGCAAGGATAGTGGAATGTGATGGACATCATTATACAAAGTACATGTATAAAGACTTGATTTGGGTGTCAACATACTTACTGTATATACAAACAGAGATATAAAAATTGTGGTATATATGTGTATTAAGAATTGTAATGCAAAAAAAAAAAAAAAGAATAGCGTTACATTAGATTAGGTGGAGGGAAGTGAAAGGAGGGGAAGGTAGGGGATTGTGGATAAGAAAGAAAGTAGAATGAAACAGACATTATTACTGAATGTATGTATATGACTGTATGACCAATATGATTCTACGATATATATATAATCAGAAAAATGAGAAATTATATCCCATCTATGTATGATATATCAAAGTATATAAGTGCATTCTACTGTTATGTATAACTATCTAAAACAAATAAAAAAATTTAAAAAATAAAACCCTATGTGAACTATGAAATAGTTTAATATATGAATAAAATTTAGTCAATGAAGCCAGAATGTAGTGAATCAAGGGCCAAAGGTATATATAAAATTCTGATCAATTTCTTTTTTTTTTTTTAAATTGGTTCTTTTTATTATTTACACATGACTCCATTGTGATATAAATATACAAGAATGGACTATAGCTTATTTTAATTAGGATCCCATTCTTAAGGGTGGACATTATGGTGGAATTCATTTAGGTATTTTCATATAGTATTTCACTTAGGTATTTCATAGTCTTGATAATTAATAGTAATGATTATATACGCTTAAAATGAACAAAAGTGGAAGCTCTTCCTTCTGGGGCTGATCTAATTTTATCTGATATTAATGTGGCTCTCTCCAGAGTCACCCTAATAGGATAGCTTGAGATATTACTTCTCAGTGAAAATACAGGGGTTTCTTTCATTAAGACCTGTCATTGAATCTCCATGACTTTATAGCGATTGCTCTCAATTCACTAATTAATGTTTATACATATTTTTTGTGATTAACAGTCTTATCTAGATTTACATTTGTATGATAACTAGTGAATACTAACAAATGATTAAATTAGTAAATGTGGAGGATATTATCTCTCAAGGCAACCATTACTTTACCACTAGCTGAACTTAGCATAAACATAAGGACCTAAATATTCACCTGTAACAGTGTTTACAGCCTAGAACATATTTGTTCTATGCAGATTTAAAGGTCTAGAAAATTAACCTCATAGTCTATTATAACCAAGAGTGTCTCAGTTTAGATTTTGCCTTTTCTTCTCACAAAAATAATTTTGTGTATTGTAGTTATTCAAGAGTTTATAGTAAATAATTCTGTACTAAGTATTTTTCTAGGCATCAGAGATTCATTTGTGAAGAGAAAAAGAAAATAATTACTCATGTTGTATGTATTCCCTTATCGAGTACAGTTTTGAAGTGCTACAGCTGTGTATATTGTTTGGTTCTCAACTATATTTGCTAAAAAGAGCTTGTTTGTTTGTTCAGTAAGCAGTGCATTACATCCAAACTCTTCTGGAATCCAAGGTGAAAGATTTGTTGCTTTCTGTCTCTGTGAGGAAAAATCTCTAACAGACTTGTTAGACCTTAGCATACTTGTTCAATCAACACTCTATTAAGATTCACCCAGCAGCAAAATTTCCCATCATGCATTGCAATAACCATTGATTCCTGTTGGTTCATTTTACCTGACATTTAAAAAAAATAAATTAAAGCTCCACTTTGCCATAACTTATAAAAGCATTACATAGCTGACCTTGGAAATTTTCCCCATCTTGAATGTTGAGTCAATATGTACTTTTCTCTCAATTTAAATGAATTCTGCTAATGTTTATACACACACACACACACACGCACGCACCAAAAAAAAAAAATCTTATATTGCTAGAATTAGTTTACTTGAAGATTAAAGAAAACCATTGCCTATTCTTTACCTCTGCTTTTTCATTAAGAGTATCCATTTTGCAAGGCACAGTGGCACACACCCTAATCCTAGTATTTTGGGAGGAGGGAGAGAAGGATCATAAGTCAAGGCCAACCTCAGCTACTTAGCCAAACTCTGTCTCAAAATGAAAAAATAAAAATTTGGGGGGATTGGCTCAGTTAACCACCAATGGGTCTAATTCTTAGTACCAAAAAATTAAAATTAATACCTGCTTTTTATATTTGTTCTTAGTCAATAAATAATATTTTGTTTTTATATGTATGTTTGATTACTTAAAATAATCATTTTTTTGTTTTTAATAAGCAAGGTTACATTCTGGCTTATTACTCTTTTAATCACTAACATTACACATACATATGTGTGTTTTATGTACATTTGTTTCATATAGTAAATAATTTAACAAAACATTTGTGGAACTAAGCCATAGTTGTATTGCTATATTTTGACTAATTAGCATATTCTATACATTTGCTTGAGGCGAGTAAATTTATTGATAAGGTACTTAAAGATCTTGGGGAGCCTATGTTCAGGCTCCTACATTTCATTAAAAGCGGAAAATTTGTGGGCGATGTTTTTCTCTCTCTCTTTAATCAGTTTTTCTCTTTGAGCTGTTTCATTCTTGCTACATTTAGTTTTCCTTATTCTGTTTTCTTTATTTATTTGATAAGTAGTGTTTATCTACTGCTTAATACATACAAAATTCACACTTGTCTTTTTCACTAATGTCACTGACTATTACAAATTTTTAGAAGTCTTGGGAAACCTTTGCCAGGAGCTACAAAATTGTCTTTGTCTTTGGGTGTGGGGTCTGAGTTTTGAGGATCCTTCCCATGGGATGATCTTCTCAAAGAAAGGTCACTGTGAGTTTTTGTTGGCACCAAAAGATGTCAGTGGAACTTCCTGCCAGGAGGCTGACACATGTTATCTGAGTCATTCCTTTCCTTGACATTTAGTTAGGATATAAATCAGAAAGGTTTATATACTTTGTCCAAGGTGACACTACTGACTGACAGATTCATTATTTAAATTCATCCTATCTTAACTTCTTAGCACAATCAAACTCTTAGAGCTCCTATAAAACAGACATGGGGTCTTTAATGGGGAAAAAATTATCTATAGTTTAGAACAATTTCCTAAATTGAGCCATTTGTCATATAGGTGAACTTAAAATGAATGATTCTTCTCTTATTTATCAGACCAAGTACTGACACATAAATCATTTCTTTGTGTTTCTGGTGAATATTCCAAGAAAACCAATATATATATATATTTCTTTTTCTTTCTTTCTTTTCATTTTATTTTATTTATTTATATTACTAGGAAAGAAAACTGCTAAATTTCAATTTCAAGGTAAAGATTTTTAAAATGTTCATTGAGCAATGCAGTTTAACTTTTCACTTTTCTCTTATCCTGGGCATCAGGCTTAATGGAATTGTGTAAATAAATATCACTGCAAAACATGGTGGTAGCTGGGGTTTATAGAACTGCAGGTCACTGATAAGTGCTTGATCTATTGAAGTGATGACCTTCCATACTTGAGGGAATGCCTGCAGCCTATTCATAAAGGTAACCTGAGTGGATGAACAAACCATGGGTGAAGTTTAATATTAGAAATATTGACTTTCAGGAGAGAGGCACTTCCATATGTTTGCATAATTCAAATTTAATTAATAGCATAAGTTCCATTCCCCTCCTATGACTTTTAGTATTTGCTTTGAATTACTAACTACAATCTATATTTTACATGATAAAGTAAATATGGAAAGGAGACAGGGGAAAGAGTAGAAAATAAATTCCATATGAAATTACTCCATCTCCACTTCATTTTTTTATTCTCATTGTCTCAGCATAGATAAAATATCAGGCCACATGATGATTTAGCAGGCAATGTGGAGACAGATTTTTAGAAGCAGGAGGAAATATTGATCAGAATTAGTATTTAGGAAGAAAAATAGAGAGAACATAGCATAGTCCCTGGATATATAAGTAAGAGGGGCTCAATGATGGTAATGCATTTTTATCTATGGTACAAATATTTTACTAATAACATGTTAAGGAATTTACTTCTTATATATAACATGTAATGTGATTAGTTACAAATTTATTTTCTCACTGGATAAAAATGGCCATAGGATAATGGTTTATGAAAGATAAATGTATCATTATTTTTGTTTTTGCTTTTGTTTTTGAGATGGGGTCTTGCCATGTTACCCATAACAGACTTGAATTTTATACCTTTATGCCTCAACCTAACAAATAATAGAATTTTAGGTATGTACCACTGCATTTTGCTAGTGTATTATTCTTAAAATCCAAGCATAGTACTCTTTATTCAACTGAAACACTCTTTGAATCACATCTTCAAGGTTCACATTTATTATGGCAGAAACATTTATTAGCATGTACACTATGTGCTTATGGAAGCTTCCTGGCTTCAGGAACACTCAAGATATGAAAAGAGATATGAATTCAAAATCAAATATTGGGATTATTGGTTGGAAAGAAGTAATTCAAATGATTTTTTCCCCACCATCTTGGCTTTGAATTAAGAAAACTGATTTTTCTAGCCACATTAATAACATAGTGATACACTTACATTAATCAGATTTACAATAAAATATTGTAAATATGCAGATTAGGTATAAATAAAATTGTTGTCTAAATATGTGTAGCATGTATTTTCACACAGACATCAAGTGAGAATATGATCTCTTCAGTAGAAACTATATGAGATGACTGATGTCTGTACAAAAACACCTGCCCTGTTTTAAAGGTGCTCCTACCAGGATAAGAAGAAACATTACTCAAAATGACTGGTGCTTCCCTTGATGCCTTAGATATCAAATATTTTAATATATTCTCCCACGTATACCTAAATAAAACACAATTTTTGATTCACTTTAATTTATGAAATGACACTGCATTATTCACTAATGTCTAACATAATTTTAAAATAATCAGGTGAGGCATATGGAGTTTAGTAGACAGATTAAACTAGAGCCACAGAATGATGATAACTATAAAAACTGAGTAATAGCCTCATGTGTGTTCAACAATGTATTTTATTTACTTTTCACATGTTTAAAATTGTTCACTCAGATTATATATGTGTAAACATTAATGTTTGAGCTTCAACAGTAGATAGGCTTAAATCTGGGATGGGTCAACAACAATATCTGTGATTTTAGTAAATTCTAATCTTTCTCAATCTCAGTTTATCCAGATACAAATTTGGATTTATTCTTTCAACAAGGGCTTTTATATTAATAAATTTTTAAAAATGCATTGTTGATGTAAACTCTAAATCTGATCCAAGTCAAGTTGTATTTCAGTGTTTTCTTTATAAAATGATTCATCTGCTGAAGATACTTTCAAGTGTCTACCAGAAAAATATCAAAATAAATGCATCAATCTGTGATGAATATGAATATGGGGTTTCTAATGTTATATACAATCTAATTATAGGTAGTTGTAAAATGTCTTTAAAAATATAAGTACAGAAATATAATTACAATGATTTCTAGACATTAAATTAGCAAAATGGTGGTCTGAAGCTGTGATGGTAGAACTGCAGACTGGCTAGGACATGGGAGAAGAGTCAAGGATCATCAAGCCATGTGCCATATTTCCAAAACTCCACATGGACCTACCCAGATTTCAGCTTTTCTACTTATAAAACAACCTTAGTTAAACCACATTAATCCATCAGGCAATAAAAAATAGGTTTGATCTCAAGTTTATCCATTTTATTTTAGCTATCAGAAATTGTGAGGTGGATTTCTAGTGGGTTTCAGGCTACTATCTTCTCCCAGGGAGGGGGAAAGAATAAGCCCATCTCACTGCTGTCCTCCCTGTTCTTCAGGTATGTTTTCGTCTCTAGTTGTCCTATATTACATTGTGTTTGCTTTGCAAAGTTCTTTCACATTTTTATTTAGAGAAAATGGGGTTTAAATATTTTTGAAATGCCTTTCTAGATACATATTATATTTAAAATGCAAAAGAGTAAAACTTCATGTTTTCCAGAGTTATTAGCAGAGAAACATGTTATAGAGTGTAATATCATGTTGAAGTGAAAATGCTAAGGAGGTGCAGAGATAGTGTAGTAATTTGCTAAGATTTCTGTTACAAGTACCACAAATTTAGTGGAATATACAACAGAAATTTACTGTTTCTCAATTTTGCAAGTTAGAAATGTAAGGTCAAGATTTCAGAAAAGTATGTTTTCTCTGTAGGAGAGAAATATCTATCCCGAACCTCATGTCTAGCTTTTGGACATTTTTCAGCTTATGATAGGATAATGACAATCTCACATGGCACTCTCCATGTATGAGGCTCTGTGTTTGAATGACCATGTTTATAAGGACTCCTCTTCAATGTGGCCTCATCTTAACTAATTACATCTGCAAAGATCATACTTCCAAAAAGTTTATGTTCTCAGCAGAACTTCAACCTACATGAGTCCATAATAGATGCAACAATGCATATTCCATCTTTGCTTAGAATTGGAGTTCTAGTACCATGCTGTGCATATTAGATTCATGAGTACTAAGAGCATTGTCTATTTATTTATTGCTTTTTAATATCTCTGTTTCGAAAGTATAACATGTAATGACAAAATTTTAATAACTATAAAAATAGATATAGAAGTTTCCATTTGAATGCCTTTTCTTTAATCCCCTTAATTTTCATTAAAACATTCATTTAATTAGCTATCTTTATCACCATAAATCTGGATAACATAATTCATAATCATGGAAGTCAATTTTATCTTTGTTAATTTTTTTTTTTGTAAATTAAACTTTTCCTGCTGAAACTAAATTACTACAAATTATTAATCCACTCTTTTACACTTTATTATTAACACACTGTGGTCTAAATACTGTCAGAGAATCTGTTTCCTATATCATTGAAACATGGCATTCTTGACTATCATGTTCTGTCACAGATAAAGGTTTCAAATATACACAAGAGTTCTGTAATGAATAAACTACAAATACATTTTAATGAGCAATTTTCCCTGAAATTTTCAATTTGATTATTATACAAATAATATGTTTTCAATTTATTAATAAAATTGGAACAAAATTTAATATAAAAATATACCATCTTGGTCTGGGGTTTGGCTCAGTGGCAGAGCGTTCACCTCTCTCTATATATATCATATGCAAAGCAGTTAATATGATTATCTCATTTAAACTTATTGATGCTCTCATGAAAATGTCATTATTATTATAACTAATTGACAGATAAGATTACTGAAAAAAGTGACCCTGGCCCTCCTGAAGCAGAGAATTAGCAAGTGAGACTCTGTCATCAAGCCTGTGCTCTTAACAAATGTATGACTTACTTTGAAGGTATGGCTGATGATGAGGCCAGGAAACAATTCACACATGAGTTTATGTACACAAGAGAAAAAAGGTCTCTTGTCTGAGTGTTGCTGATATTTCTGTTTTATAGTAGAAAGTGACTTACATTTAACAACATTTTTAATCACCCAAAGGTTAAATACTCAAAGGAAAAGTATGCCCTAAATTTCTTTAATTTACCCAAATCATTGGAGTTAGTCTCAGATTGCAGTAATATTAAGAGGGTGATGGAGGAATGGAATGCAACAACTTATTGTGTCCAAAACATTTCACAAAGATGCTGACATCAGAAATTACCCCATGACTGCTTTGCACCTCATTCCATAGATAACGTGTAAAAACCCTGGATATAAAAGAGACAGAAGACAAAGTAGGACAAAGTAAGTTTGTGCAGCTGCAGAATGTCCCAATCCAATGATTGAAATTAATCTCCCTGGATGAGCCTATTGAAGGTCACTGTTCTCATTCTGAAGGAGAAAGAGCAGGGATAGTGAGAGACAGAATCAAAGAGGACAAGGCTGGAATGCCAATGCTCTGCAAAGAGTGGATTTTTGACTTTGCACTGGAGGACAATTAAATATTCATCTCTCTTAATATGAAAGAGGCTATTTAAACCAATATTATAAAAAATCACTTGAAATAATTATAAAAATGCTTGATCTTACCCTATACCATGATAGTCAATATAAACATACACCTTATACAGTAAAAGCATATATCAAATCAATTTATATTAAATTAAAATTGTATATGATGATACTTTACAGATTCTTTCCACTTTTTTTCTAGGACTTTTTACATTATTTTCACTATATCTGCTCTCAGTTGTACTTAAACTTAGTCTTTTATTTAAAATAACTCAAAGAGATTTTCTATTACAAATTTATATTTACCAATATGCTCCAGTTATAATTAGTTACTGTACAATTTCATATGCAATTGAAATTTAGGGGAATTTTACACAAGAATTCCAGTAGGAAAAATCTATATAATTGTCTCTAGAGCTCATCAGATTAAGTGGTTATAGGAGCTGACTTTTGGTTGGAAGATAGATTCTAACAGAATAATTTCAAACACTCTTTTTG